>NC_056739.1:987531034-987596034 GCF_019279795.1 Protopterus annectens | reverse complement strand
TCCACAGGGTCTTCATAGATGTTTCTTCAGAATATGTCTATTTCTTCTTTTTGGGTTGTATTTCTATTCATTTTGCCTTATTGCTTATTTTGTACCTTTTCTTTATATTTATCTGCATGTCTTCTAAGTTTGTCTGCCTGTGTAGATATCTTTAGTTTGTTATTTGCAATAGTGTACGACAGATCCTAGTCTGCTCTGTTGCTGCCCATTGCTTTTATCACGTCTATCTAAGTGTTTTTGTTGATCTGTTTCCTCTTCGATACTCTTCTAACAGTGACACTTCTTGTTTTAATTCCTTTACAGTTTTATCTATTCGATACTTCTATGATGGCAATTGATTTCTTTCCTTCTTTTCCCTTATTTACCTGTCTTTTTGTGATAAGGCTTTAACTGCTATTACTTTAGCTGCACAGTAATATTTCCTATTTCTTCTTCTTCTTTCGGCTTTTCCCAGTTAGGGGTCACCACAGCAGATCACCTGTCCACTCATGATTGGCAGTGGAGATTTACAGTGTTGAGTTGCCAGCCCAGCGCCCAACCTTCCACAGAAGGTACACACATGCACGCACTCGCACCTAGGGCCAATTTAGAGTGTCCAATCCACCTACAGCATATCTTTGGGATGTGGGAGGAAACTGGAGCACCTGGAGGAACCCCACGCGACCACAGGGAGGACATGCACAGAAGGCACCCCAGCCGAGGATCGAACCGGAGAACCTCTTGCTGTGAGGTGACAATGCTAACCGCTGCACCACCATGGCCGCCCAGTAATATTTCCTATTTATTTCTGTTAGATCACATGAATTTCTGTTAATATTCTTGACTACTGTGTTCATTTGTTTTAGTAGACTTCTAACATTTTGGGTCTCACTGACTTTCTGTAATCTGTTTCTTTCATCAGTCTTAATTTGTCTATCCACATCTAGTAAATCAAGTAACTCTTCACTTAGATCATTTTCTTCTAAACTGAGGGCACATTTTTTGTTCTAGAACATCTTCTTGTGACATATTCTCTTCAGCTGCATCCTGTCTTATACATTGCTCTGTGATATAGGAACTCTCTGGCCTATCGCTCCACAACACTGACTGCATTACAGTTGTCACTGTTTCCTGTTCCTTCCCTTGCTGTGCAACTCCACAGAACTTTTGTACTGGTTTCTTACTGAAGGCTCCATAGTATCTTCATGTGGCAAGTGATCAGATACTTAAGCAATAACCCATGCCTGGGTGTGGGTAATGCTGGATTTACCCATGGTTGGTTTGGTTTGGTCACGAGGGTGAAGCCCGAGTGGCCAAACAAAGACAACCGTGGGTAAATCCAGCATTACCCACACCCAGAAGTGGGTTATTGCTATTATACAATGACATTATGTAAGAAAAAAATACTTACTTTTCTTAAATAATGGCATTGTATAATGCCTCCGTGCTGCCCTTCCACAGCTGTCTGGTATTCTGCGGCAGTTCTGATGTACTGCACATGCGTATGCTTATGCAGTACATCAGAGCTGTGGGTGGAAGCAATGGAGAAAGCAAGATTTCCGTTGCTTTTTAGAAACTGTCTCGCTGTGTTAAAGGAGTTTAACATAGCGAGACAGCTTTAAAAAAAGCAATGGAGATCTTCCTTTCTCTGTTGATTTTTTTTAAAGCTGCCTCGCTATGTTAAATGGGTTTAACATAGCAAGACAGCTTTAAAAAAGCAACGGAGGAAGGAAGATCTCCGTTGCTTTTTTTAAAGCTGTCTCGCTATGTTAAACTCATTTAACATAGCGAGACAGTTTCTAAAAAGCAACGGAGATCTTGCGTTCTCCATTGCTGTAAAAAAAAAAAAAGACTTATACTAATGGAAAAAGTCCAGGTGACCGGACCTTAATAAGCACAGTAATAAAACAAGTTAATGCTTTATACTTCCTGGTCCTGATGACTTGCCTGTATCATTTCATCACCTTTTTTTTTTTGCCAAGGGGTTAGCACTACTGTTAGCAAAACATTTTCCATCCACAAACTGAACTGGAAGTTAATTTCTGGCTTCTTCTACTTGCAAATATTGATACTAGAATTATAAATTACTGATATGTGCGAAGCAGTTCTTATCCACAAACTGAAATGGTAGATAATTACTGACTTCTTGCACCAATAAACACTAATATCAAAATAATTGCTACAATTCCTGTACAATGATTTAAGGAGATATGCTAACATATAATATCCTCAAAGCAGTCAGGCTTTATGTCAGTCATATTGATACAGAATAAAACCCATAACCTAGAGCTGATACTTCATCTCAAATAAAGACAGAATAGAAATTGATGGCAATATTTTTGGATGCCTCAAATTATTTTGAATGCACTTGCATGTCTTTCTTAACCCCACCACTGATCGTGTTAAACTTTCCAATGTATTTTTCAGAAGGCTAATCCCTCATCTTTATAAGAATTTAACTGTGTTTGCTCAATCAATAACAATATGTAGAGCCATAGCTATCACAACAGAAGTCTATCAAGGCCAGCTATCATATATATTTATTTTTTCCTGTGTTTGAAAACTTTTTACATTTTACTGCATACAACCAATTAATTTAGAGAAATAAGATTAGTTGTCACAACAATCTGATTTATGGCTTTAGCAGATAAAATACTGATTATGTATATCAACCAAATCCTTCCATTCTTGCTTTGTTGCAGGAAATCTTTACATTTAATTATGTGCCAAACTACCAAAACATTGTCATATTTAAACTGTATACCCTCTAAAGGATTAACAAGATGGAAGAGCAAGGTAGAATCAGTCTCACTGAAATGTGTGGATGTATTTTATCAGATGAAGTACATTCTGCTAATCTAATACAGGAAAAGCCAAAAAAAAACACAAAGAAATGTAGCGAAATGGCAGGAGGAACAATCGCAAATAGAGCCAAAAAAACACAAAGAAATGTAGCGAAATGGCAGGAGGAACAATCGCAAATAGAGCCAAAAAAAACACAAAGAAATGTAGTGAAATGGCAGGAAGAACAATCGCAAATAGTCTGTTTGCAATTGTTCCTCCTGCCATTTCGCTACATTTCTTTGTGTTTTTTTTGGCTCTATTTGCTGCCATTGTTCCGCCATTCTTGTTTTTTGGCTCTATTTGCGATTGTTCCTCCTGCCATTTCGCTACATTTCTTTGTGTTTTTTTTTGGCTCTATTTGCGATTGTTCCTCCTGCCATTTCGCTACATTTCATTCTGCTAATCTGCCAGCAACTCACTGAGGTTTAGGCAGGAAGCTGTACTTGATCTGGGTAGAGGAGATAAGATGAATTTTTAATCATTTTCTAGACATCCTACTATTATGTCTATTATTAGTTCCTTCCTGTTAAAAAATAAGAGTTCTAGAAATGGTTTAATAAGATGGTTAAACCTGAGCTGTAAAGGGTCATGAAACTCATTCTTCAAGACTATATATTAATTGCTCAGCTTGAAAATTCATTTGTTTTAAGTTCAGAGTAAGCCAAATTGCTGGTCTCATGGGAAAAAATTCAACAGTCAGACTGCTTTAGGCAGTCTTTAAGGCACCATCATATATCCCTCCAAAATTAACTTTTTCCCTTCCCTCCAACCCTGGTGCTGCTGTGCTTTTAAACTCAACTGTCTTTCTAGTTGCCTGCCCTGTGCCCTCCCCCTTATTTTAATTTGACCACATATTTCCTCCCCTCTCTTCTTTGTGAAATCACTCCCCTTCAATTATTTAAATTTATTGTCCATTCCACTATATTCCATACAAACAAAATAAAAGGAACCCACCCCTTCCAATCTATTTTGCTCTTTTAAAATTAGTAGGTCTTCATGTAGATTGCTAAAGCTTAAGTTAGGCGCTCATTCATATCTGACTGCTTAGTGCACACAGCAACTCTTAGGATATTTGTGATGACAGGAAGTACTGCCAACCATGCTAGGAGAAGTAGCGCATTGGATATATAACTTGTGCCAATACTGCTAGCTGGAATTTTGTAAATAATTACATGTCATTTGTATATCAAACTGATTTGTACAGATGCTTGTGCTGAAAATGTATTTGTGAGGTTTGTTTGTGATAAAATGTATCAACTGTGCACCCTGCTGGAATGAAAAAAATGTACATGTATTACTGTAACTGAATTAAATGTATATCTTTTAATAGAGGGCACTGGGACAACAAAGGTTAACCCGCTTTATGAAAAATAAGGGAAATGTAACTGAGCTGTTAAACCATTAAAATGGCTCTCCACAGTGCAGAATAAACCCAGAGACATGAGCTCTGGAAGAAGCATTTGTTCATTAGCTGAGTAAAAACAGAGGAAGCCCCAGGCACTGCCATAAGCATTTAGATGTGTATTGTAGCCATCTATGCTAAATTCCTGGATCAGCTTCAAGGGGGAAGAGTGCGAGAACCTAGAGTCAGGTTACCAGATGAGGTCATTCTACAAGCCGTCTTGAATATTATATTTTACATGGAGTAATCTCTGAGGAAGGAGTATTCTGTTTTGGGGAACCTGACTAGAAAGACTGCTCATGTATTTCATTGTCCCTTGTTCTGTCAAGTAAGTTATTAGGGAATAGAAATTCTTCTAGATTCAGTCAGCTTAGTTTACATATTGTTTTTCTTTATTTGTCTGAGTCTGTCCATGTTCTTTTCAATATTTCCTCTGATCTGAACTCTGTGGTTTACTGTTAATATATATTCAGTATTTTCATGCTCTTTTATTATTTGTTATTAAATAGATTTAAAACTTTTATTGTGTCTGGTCCTTGTAAAAAGTATTTAACCTTTGAGAGTGCTTATATTTATTTCAGAAAACACAAAGTGAGGCTCACCATGACAATCGAAGCAGACCGTTAAACTCTTTATTCCAAAAAATCACAATCCAGTAAGCGCTTTCACATCTCAATCGACGTGTCATCAGACTTTAAAACTAAGTGTTAAAAACTGTTTAAATACCACTTGTAAAGCAGTCAACCAGTAAAACATAGACATCAATTAGTAATCTCATTAACAGTTTAAAGCTACAAGTTCAAAAATATAATTTTGGACTGCTTTCTTACTTTGTGAGGCACTTTACCCTTGACATTCTCTTTTCTCTGCTTATATTTATTTGGTGACACTGTGTGGGACATTCAAAAGGCCTAGCCATCTTGGTCAACTACTACCATTTGTATTAGTATTAATATTACACAGTATAATTGGACACTCTTTGTTAAGGGCCTTAGAGCAGCTGATTGTGGAGTTTCTGGTGGTGGTGATAACTACCTTATACTCTGGGCAGAAGGGAACACAGCAGGTAAATCTGTGCCAACCTTCCCAGTGTGTGTGTGTGTGTGTGTGTGTGTGTGTGTGTGTGTGTGTGTGTGTGTGTGTGTGTGTGTGTGTGTGTGTGTGTCTGTGAAGAATCAAATCTCTCAGTGTGTGCGTGTGTCAGCTACTTGGGCCAGGGAAAGAAAGCAGTGTTTACAGAGAGGATGTTGGAAGACTTGGACTGGACACTCGGCTGAGGGCCTAACCCTACAACTGAACCAGTAGGGAGTCTTACTAGGGATCTGGAGGGAGACAGATATAGAGAAATCCATACCCCAGTCTGAGTGTGTTCCCTGTATGCTCTTAAGGGAAATTGTGCTTGATGCAGAGAGGCCTGCATCTGGAAATACTGAATGTAGCCAATTCTATTCTAAGTGCACATCTCTCTCCAGTGTCAGTGGTGAGGATTCAGGCTCCTTGATTACTGGCCCCAGTTTTGGAACATCACATATTGGTTCATGGTGGTGGGACCATCATGCATCATATATTGGTTGGGAGTGGTAGAACCATTACTTATCACACATTAGTGAGCAGTGGTATGGATATTAACTGAACTCCTGTAGCCTGTAAGCAGTTGTCACTAAAAAGATGTACTTTCAAGCAACCACAAAGTAGACCCTCAGAGTTTCATATCACAATAGTTGTATTTGTTTACTTTTTATTAGGGTAGTTAGTCAGGAAGAGCAGGCAAATATGTCAGCAGAGGATTATGGTAAGCTGACAAGGTACCAGTTGGCTTACATGTGCCAGTCGAAAGCACTGGTGCATGCCAACCTGAGTAAAGGGGAAATGATTGCAGGCTTAATCACAGCTGCAGCATATGACAACAACCAGGAAGAAAACCAGTCTGGCATTGGAGATGTACAGCTCTCAGAAACAGGACAGTTCAACTTTTCCTCAGAGAACCTAAAAATTCATCTGGAGTTAAAGAGACTTGACCTGGAGGCAAAACATTTGGAACTAGAATCATCAGAGAGATTGTGGCATTACAAGGCCAAAGAAAAGGAGAAGCAGCGTAAACATGAGAGGGGGATGTTGACTTTTCGCCAGGGTATTGAAGTAATGAGGAAGGGAATAACCAAACCCCAGAAACAATAAAGGTCAGTACATTTCTGCCACAATTTACATTGGGTGATAATTCTGATATTGTCATTCATATATTTGAAAGGGTATGTAAACAGTATAATGTTGACCAAGGCCTCTGGGTATGGTTCCTGACCCCCTTACTCCATGCTAAAGCTGTAACTGTTGTTTCTAAATTGTCTGATACTGACTGCTTAAACTATGGTATAGTTAAACAATGTTTATTGGAATGTTTTAAGTTAATACCTGAAGCTTACATAAAAAGTTTTGTGAGCATAGACGCAAGGTAGATGAAAGTGTATGTGATTATACTGCTGAACTAAGCACTTATTTTCATAGGTGAGCGCTTGGGTGTCAGGTCACCACTTTTCAAGGGTTGGCAGACCTTTTGTTGAGGGAACAAGTCCTTAGCATTTTGCCTGAAGACATGAGAATCTGGTTGGCAGAAAGCGAATGCAACTCTGCAGATGAACTGGGGAAAAATGGGATCTCTACTTAGCAAGCAGGGCATCACTGCACACGAAGACGATACCCAGTGCTGCACATGGATATAAGGGAACCCATGGTGGGCAGTCTAAACTGCCCCAACAGAGTCCTCCAGTTACAGGGGAAGCCACCAGTTCAGGTACATGGCCAGAATCAAGGGTTAGATGTTTTTAATGTAAACAGTTGGGCCATGTAGCATACAGATGTCCACGGAGGCAAGGTGGGGAACAAAAGGTGGGGAGCCAGCAAGTGGGGATAATAGGATTTCAGTGGTAAGATGTCTGGAGACAACATGGGTACCAAACTACCACCAGAGTTTGTACCCTATCTTGGTGGATGGAAAACAGGCCACTGCCAAGAGACACAGCCTCTGATATAACCATTGTCAAGTGTACAGTGGATAAACAGGAGCAGTTCTTGCTTGGGCAGTCCACTCAAGTCAGAACATTAGAAAGGATCCCATTCCAAATGCCTTTGACCAGGATTCACCTTGACTGGGAGGGTAGAAAAAGAAACAAGAACGTAGCTGTATTTAATGCATGTGGGGCTGGTAGCCTGGGGGAGACATAGACAGACTGCACCCCTTAAGCCAAGACTGGTGATGTGGCTAATTCAGGGAGGGCACTAACCTGCAGCAATAAACCTGAAGATGAGTCACAGTTGCTGGTAGGTACTGATGTTGCCTTGGACAGGGTGACTGCAAGGATAGAGGTGAGTGGTGGTACACAGGCTGACAGTGAGGCACCGCTGTTAGATGATACCAGATTTCTTGTGGAAGGGGACTTGGGAAAAGTCACAAAGACAGAGTTGAGACAAGCTCAGCTCTCAGACCCAACATTACAAGGCTTCAGGGAGGCAGCTAGGGAGGCACCTGATTCTCAAGGAAAAGGGGACCCTGTATACTGTAACAAAGGGTTAGTGTATAGAGAGTGGACCCCTGAAGGAGGGCTAAAAGGTGAGGTGATACAGTAGTTGGTAGTGCCCAGAGCATAGCAGCTGGCACTTCAAGCCATAGCCCATGGCATTCCTTTTGCAGGTTATATGGGCATAAAGCATGTCAAGAGATGTATTATGCAGAACATTTATTGGCCCAGGATTGCCAGGTATGTAACAAGGTACTGCAAGACCTGTGAACTGTGCCAAAAAGTAGGCAAGGCAAGAGACAAGGTCAAAGTTCCTCTGATATCTTTGCCTGTGATTGAGGAGCCATTTCAGAGGGTATCTATGAATACTGTTGGGCCTCTGAGTACCCCAGGTTCTACAGACAAGAAGTATGTCTTAGTGGTCGAGGCAGAGAAGGTGGCAAATGCTTTACTAGAGATCTTCAGCATGGTAGGTTTCCCAAGAGAAATGCTGACTGAGAAAGGTGCCAGTTTCATGTCAGACTTGCTGGCTTGTCTGTGGGAGCACTGTGGAGTGAAGTACCTAAAGACAACCCCCTACCATCCCCAGACTAATGGTCTTGTGGAAGACCATGGTACAGGTATTCAAAGACCAGTTTAAAAGAGAGTAGAAAAAATATTTGCCCCATCTGCTGTTCGCATGCAGAGATGTACCCCAGGAATTCACAGGTTTTTTACCCTTTGAATTGCTGTATGGACATAGGGTGAGGGGACCTCTAGATTTGATTTGTGATGAGTGGGAGGGTCAGTGTGAATCCCACAAGGTGTCTGTTGTGGCATATGTCCTAAACCTCAGGACAAGGCTTAGGGAGCTCATGGGTCTGGCCCAGGAGAAACTGGCAGGAGCCCAACAGCAGAAAAAAGGTCTGGTATGACAGGAATGCATCAGCCAGA
This sequence comes from Protopterus annectens, assembly GCF_019279795.1. NCBI lineage: Eukaryota > Metazoa > Chordata > Ceratodontiformes > Protopteridae > Protopterus > Protopterus annectens. The sequence continues at coordinate 987,587,364 of NC_056739.1, read as the reverse complement.
GAGTATGCTGTGGAACAGCAGGTGATGGTGCTCATTCCTGTCAGACACAATAAGCTGCAGGCAGCTTGGGAGGGACTCTTCAAAGTGGTAAGGAAGGTCAGTGATGTTAACTACATGGTAGAACTCATAGTACCACTCCACAAAAAACACAAACCGTTGAAGCACACAAAAAGGCGTCACCTCCCAGACAAGCAGGAACAAGTTGCAAATAGTAAATCCTGTAAAATTGTAAATTATGAATCCAAAAATACGTATATAATGCTTTTATTTGTAATGAAAAACAGCGTTTTCGCCATAGTAACACCACAGCTTCTTCAGTAAGAAAACCATTTTTTAAAAAAAAACGCCAATTAAATATAGATAAAATACATGACGTATTTAATAAAATCAAACATTTAAAGAGCCAGTGCATTAAAAGCCACATACTGTGGGTATATCAGCTAATTAAATGGTGTTATTTGTTTAATAACATAGTGTTAAGATGTTTACTTACAGATTACGTCAATATAAATACATATTAAACAACTTAACCCTAATATCCACAGAACTACTTGAAAATGCTATAGTATTGTGAAAATATATGACCCTTTAACTTAAAATCCAAGTAAACCACTGTGAGTATCCAGTGGTAAATACACTAAACTATTGTGTCCTATGTATAATTGAGAAACCTCCCTAATTTTGGCATTTTTTATATAAAGAATGTCAATTAATAAAATGTAAAGTAAATAATAATAATTTTATATATTATTTTAATTAATAAAGAAATATAATATAATACACATTATCAATTCATTCATAACCACTACTACTTAGTTGTAGCCAAAAATTCATTATGTTTATGGATTCCTATTATGTTTTTGTCTCAGAAAATTTTTCATTTTCAGTATGCAACCGATATTACGACTTTCTTTTAATCCTGGAAAGCAGAAGGAGTTCAAACATATCTGCCATTCCAGTTCGCGGACCTCTAATAAGATGTTAACGGGTCCCCCCCTCAAAGTGTGTGGTACTGAGTCTATAGCTGTGAAGTTAAAACTATGTCCTTCATGTTTCTCACAGTGTTTTGCTAGGGCATTGTCACATTTTTTTGTTCTTATTGCATATAAATGCTCATATACCCTATCATGAAATCTACGATCAGTTTTACCTACGTAATATGCTTCACAGCAATTACATAGTGCTAAGAAGTACAGTTGAGATTGCAGTTAATGTAGTATCTATTCCCACCTACTTGGAAAGTACTGCAGTTCTTAATATAATGACAGTATTTACAAAAACCACACTGTTTGCATCCCTTCGTTTTGATGTTATTGTTAGAATTATTGTTACTTTCAAGAATGGACTTCAAATTCCTCCCTCTCTTGTATACAAATTTAGGTCTGTCACCTAATTTTTCAAATAATTCTTCATTATTTAATATGTATTGCCAATTCTTCATTAAAATTAGTTGAATATCCAATGAATCACTATTAAATGTAGATATAAAGCTAATTTTGAAAGCATCAATACTCTCAAAGGCATTATTACTACTTGTATTCTCTAGTGTAGTGTTGGTTTTACCCATGTCAGTAGTCGATGTAAAAACTTCAATTACAGTTATTCTCTTTTTAAGAAGAGGAAAGTAAGTCCCGTTCAATCTTTTGTTGTCAACTTCATGCAAAAGTTCTAAAACAAATCTAAGGGTAATCTCTGCTTGTGAACATATTTTCAAGTTTTTTACATTCATCATAGAAAGCTGTTTCTCTATTACACATTCTGGCTGCTCTTATGAGCTGTCCTTTAATAATAGCTCTTTTCTGTTTGTAAGGATGTGAGCTTTTAAAGTGTAATAGAGAATTACAGTATGTTGGTTTTCTATGTATTGTAAAAATGTATTCAGAGTTGATATTATCCTTAGATAGTTTTACATCTAAGTAGTCTATTTCAATAGTAGAAAAAGAAAAGGTGAATTTCAAAAAAGGGGTAGAATTATTGCAATGTTCTACTATGTTCGTAGCTTCATCTACATCTCCATCAAACAAAATGAAGATGTCGTCCAGCTACCTAGTATATAGTTTTATTTTCTCCTTGTTGACATTCTCAAATAGATACATTTTTTCCCAGTACGCCATAAAAAAATTGGCGACTGTGGCCCCGCAAGGTGACCCCATTGCTACGCCTTGTGTTTGTAAATATACTTTTTCGTTGAAAATAAAGTAGTTGGATGTCAGTATTATATCCAACAGTTCAGAGACTATATCTATCTAATTTTTTAGTGCTCCCAGGTCCTCTAGCATGAGGGAAACCCATTCCACTGCTTCTAGATGTGGTATCAATGTATAAAGATCAACCACATCGATCGTAATAAAATTGTGAGAATTCTCAAACACCATATTGTTCATACTGCTAAGAAAGGACCATGAGTCCTTACATATATGAGGTATCAATCTCAAGTATTTAGCTAGAATCCTTTCTACCAATTGTGCACAAGGATAGGTAATCGAAAGACGGCCATCGATTAATGCACGTAATGGTGGGTTATATAAATCTTTATGTATTTTCGGAACACTGAAAATTACAGGATTTTTAGACATGTTGATATCAATGTAGTTAAATGTATCTATATCAATTTTGCCTTCAATGAACATGTCTCTAAAGTAACCTCTTGTCCTTGTTTTTGACATGTTTAGTTCATTAACCGATGACAGAGTGTACGCTGGACCAGATAATCTGCATTCCATCTTTTCAATATAGGAATGGTTGTCAAAAATGACCAAACCACCTCCTTTATCTGGTTTAATGACCCTAGTTGCCGAAGCACAAAGTTGCTTAAGGCATTCTTTTTGTTCAATTGTTGTGTTGTAGTTTACTTGTCTTTTTATTGGTCCAGTTTTTTGCCCTAAACTTCTTATGTCAATCTCACATGATTTTTCAAAAGAAGCTAGTACAGTATGCAAAGGAGGATTAAACGTACTAGCTAATTTAAGTTTATGATCTTGTGTGATGTTAGTATTGCTAAAAAGAATATTCAAATTAAGTTTCCTTACAAAACACTTTAAATCAATGATAGTCCTAGGAATATTACATTTCCTTGTAGGGACAAAAGTGTTACCATAAGCAAGTAACTCAATTAAGCTAGGATCTAACTGCACACTAGAAAAATTATAGATTTTAAAGTCACCTTTCTTGTTAGTCAGTATTGTCAAGTTATTAGTATAAGTATTGTCCATTGTCCTTGTTTCAGATACAGTTGGTACAGCATTGAAAATTGCAGTGGAATTACTACAATTAGCAGAAGTGAAAGATGTTAATATCTGGTTTTGTTCCATTTCTTCTGCTGAACTTTGGAGTTCCGTGGTCCTAAAAAACTACCATTATTAAAATTATTGTTGCCATTCAACTGCCTATTGTTAACGTAATGGGGGGGGGCCCATTTTTGTTAACTTTTTCCTGTATTCTGTTGCTACGTCTTAAGGTTGGTGTATCCATACCATCATGGTCGTAGTTAGAGTTGTTCGTATTAGAAGTAAAGTTCTGGTCCTGTCTCCCATTCGTTAAATCTTTAAAAGCAGTGTTAATCTGTCCACTTAATTTTATGTACGCTGTATTGTTAGAATATGCTGTTCTGTCCCTCATTAACTTTTTGTTCTTAGTAGCTTTAGATTTTTCGATAAATAAATCTATACTTGTGAAGGTCCGAGTGTAGTCGAACCTGTAACGTTCAAAATCTAAATCATTCCTACGTATTGTGTCCAAATCAGAAACTTCCTTAGTCAGTTTATTAATTTGGATATTGTAATGTTTTATCAAGACATCAAGGAGCTGTAAACCTTGTGCATCAAAAAGTAATGTCAGCTCCTTGTTAAAATCAGGGTCAAAAAATAGTCCTGTTGGACAAAAAGATGACCTTAACCCCTTAGGGATCAATTTTTCAAGTTGACATTGTTTAAAATATTGTACTTCTAATTGTAGTCTTTTTAATTTTAAAAGACTAGTGTCAAAATTCTTCAAATTATCGACAATAGTGTCATTACTTACTGATTTGTTCGCAGAGTTCGTGGCCAATGGTTCCTGCCCTGGAACAAACATCATGTTATCCATGTTGTTAATCCATTCATTCACTTTAGGGGCTCCATGATGTTGCTGGTTAGTACCCAGCGGTGGAAATTGTTGTTCTTGTGTAGTTCTATTCAATGGGATAGGGTCATATATTTTCACAGTACTATAGCATTTTCAAGTAGTTCTGTGGATATTAGGGTTAAGTTGTTTAATATGTATTTATATTGATGTAATCTGTAAGTAAACATCTTAACACTATGTTATTAAACAAATAACACCATTTAATTAGCTGATATACCCACAGTATGTGGCTTTTAATGCACTGGCTCTTTAAATGTTTGATTTTATTAAATACGTCATGTATTTTATCTATATTTAATTGGTGGGTTTTTTTAAAAAATGGTTTTCTTACTGAAGAAGCTGTGGTGTTACTACAGCGAAAACGCTGTTTTTCATTACAAATAAAAGCGTTATATACGTATTTTTGGATTCGTAATTTACAATTTTACAGGATTTACTATTTGCAACTTGTTCCTGCTTGTCTGGGAGGTGACGTCTTTTTGTGTGCTTCAACGGTTTGTGTTTTTTGTGGAGTGGTACTATGAGTTTGTCGTTGGATCAACCTTCCAGTCCAGGCAGTCGTGGTCTTCCTCACTCGGAGACTGAGAATGACAACTACAGTTTGGCCTCGCTTTTGCAAGACCTTTCTCAATGGATGGACGCTTTTTCTTTAAAACTCGACGTACTGGAAAAACGTGATGATTACTCCAATAGGGCTAAGCCAACCGGAACTTCAGCGAGACCAGAAACCGCCGAAACAACTACTAGGGACACAACGGGTGCTGTATCTAGGAATGATAAAGCAACAGGATCGATACCACCTGGCCAAGTATTCAATGTGATGCGTTCACCGAACATGGATTATAACGCTATCCCATTGAATAGAACTACACAAGAACAACAATTTCCACCACTGGGTACTAACCAGCAACATCATGATGTACCAGGAGCCCCTAAAGTGAATGAATGGATTAACAACATGGATAACATGATGTTTGTTCCAGGACAGGAACCTTTGGCCACGAACTCTGCGAACAAATCAGTAAGTAATGACACTATTGTCGATAATTTGAAGAATTTTGACACTAGTCTTTTAAAATTAAAAAGACTACAATTAGAAGTACAATATTTTAGACAATGTCAACTTGAAAAATTGATCCCTAAGGGTTAAGGTCATCTTTTTGTCCAACAGGACTATTTTTTGACCCTGATTTTAACAAGGAGCTGACATTACTTTTTGATGCACACGGTTTACAGCTCCTTGATGTCTTGATAAAATATTACAATATCCAAATTAATAAACTGACTAAGGAAGTTTCTGATTTGGACACAATACGTAGGAATGATTTAGATTTTGAACGTTACAGGTTTGACTACACTCGGACCTTCACAAGTATAGATTTATTTATCGAAAAATCTAAAGCTACTAAGAACAAAAAGTTAATGAGGGACAGAACAGCATATTCTAACAATACAGCGTACATAAAATTAAGTGGACAGATTAACACTGCTTTTAAAGATTTAACGAATGGGAGACAGGACCAGAACTTTACTTCTAATATGAACAACTCTGACTACGACCATGATGGTATGGATACACCAACCTTAAGACGTAGCAACAGAATACAGGAAAAAGTTAACAAAAATGGGCCCCCCCCCCATTACGTTAACAATAGGTAGTTGAATGGCAACAATAATTTTAATAATGGTAGTTTTTTAGGACCACGGAACTCCAAAGTTCAGCAGAAGAAATGGAACAAAACCAGATATTAACATCTTTCACTTCTGCTAATTGTAGCAATTCCACTGCAATTTTCAACGCTGTACCAACTGTATCTGAAACAAGGACAATGGACAATACTTATACTAATAACTTGACAATACTGACTAACAAGAAAGGTGACTTTAAAATCTATAATTTTTCTAGTGTGCAGTTAGATCCTAGCTTAATTGAGTTACTTGCTTATGGTAACACTTTTGTCCCTACAAGGAAATGGAATATTCCTAGGACTATCATTGATTTAAAGTGTTTTGTAAGGAAACTTAATTTGAATATTCTTTTTAGCAATACTAACATCACACAAGATCATAAACTTAAATTAGCTAGTACATTTAATCCTCCTTTGCATACTGTACTAGCTTCTTTTGAACAATCATGTGAGATTGACATAAGAAGTTTAGGGCAAAAAACTGGACCAATAAAAAGACAAGTAAACTACAACACAACAATTGAACAAAAAGAATGTCTTAAGCAACTTTGTGCTTCGGCAACTAGGGTCATTAAACCAGATAAAGGAGGTGGTTTGGTCATTTTTGACAACCACTCCTATATTGAAAAGATGGAATGCATATTATCTGGTCCAGCGTACACTCTGTCATCGGTTAATGAACTAAACATGTCAAAAACAAGGACAAGAGGTTACTTTAGAGACATGTTCATTGAAGGCAAAATTGATATAGATACATTTAACTACATTGATATCAACATGTCTAAAAATCCTGTGATTTTCAGTGTTCCGAAAATACATAAAGATTTATATAACCCACCATTACATGCATTAATCGATGGCCGCCTTTCGATTACCTATCCTTGTGCACAATTGGTAGAAAGGATTCTAGCTAAATACTTGAGATTGATACCTCATATATGTAAGGACTCATGGTCCTTTCTTAGCAGTATGAACAATATGGTGTTTGAGAATTCTCACAATTTTATTACGATCAATGTGGTTGATCTTTATACATCGATACCACATCTAGAAGCAGTGGAATGGGTTTCCCTCATGCTAGAGGACCTGGGAGCAGTAAAAAATGAGATAGATATAGTCTCTGAACTGTTGGATATAATACTGACATCTAACTACTTTATTTTCAACGAAAAAGTATATTTACAAACACAAGGTGTAGCAATGGGGTCACCTTGCGGGGCCACAGTCGCCAATTTTTTTATGGCGTACTGGGAAAAAATGTATCTATTTGAGAATGTCAACAAGGAGAAAATAAAACTATATACTAGGTAGCTGGACGACATCTTCATTTTGTTTGATGGAGATGTAGATGAAGCTACGAACTTAGTAGAACATTGCAATAATTCTACCCCTTTTTTGAAATTCACCTTTTCTTTTTCTACTATTGAAATAGACTACTTAGATGTAAAACTATCTAAGGATAATATCAACTCTGAATACATTTCTACAATACATAGAAAACCAACATACTGTAATTCTCTATTACACTTTAAAAGCTCACATCCTTACAAACAGAAAAGAGCTATTATTAAAGGACAGCTCATAAGAGCAGCCAGAATGTGTAATAGAGAAACAGCTTTCTATGATGAATGTAAAAAACTTGAAAATATGTTCACAAGCAGAGATTACCCCTTAGATTTGTTTTTAGAACTTTTGCATGAAGTTGACAACAAAAGATTGAACGGGACTTACTTTCCTCTTCTTAAAAAGAGAATAACTGTAATTGAAGTTTTTACATCGACTACTGACATGGGTAAAACCAACACTACACTAGAGAATACAAGTAGTAATAATGCCTTTGAGAGTGTTGATGCTTTCAAAATTAGCTTTATATCTACATTTAATAGTGATTCATTGGATATTCAACTAATTTTAATGAAGAATTGGCAATACATATTAAATAATGAAGAATTATTTGAAAAATTAGGTGACAGACCTAAATTTGTATACAAGAGAGGGAGGAATTTGAAGTCCATTCTTGAAAGTAACAATAATTCTAACAATAACATCAAAACGAAGGGATGCAAACAGTGTGGTTTTTGTAAATATTGTCATTATATTAAGAACTGCAGTACTTTCCAAGTAGGTGGGAATAGATACTACATTAACTGCAATCTTAACTGTACTTCTAAGTCTATAGTTTATTTAGCACTATGTAATTGCTGTGAAGCATATTACGTAGGTAAAACTGATCATAGATTTCGTGATAGGGTATATGAGCATTTATATGCAATAAGAACAAAAAAATGTGACAATGCCCTAGCAAAACACTGTGAGAAACATGAAGGACATAGTTTTAACTTCACAGCTATAGATTCAGTACCACACACTTTGAGGGGGGGACCCGTTAACATCTTATTAGAGGTCCGCGAACTGGAATGGCAGATATGTTTGAACTCCTTCTGCTTTCCAGGATTAAATGAAAGTTGTAATATCAGTTGCATACTGAAAATGAAAAATTTTCTGAGACAAAAACATAATAGGAATCCATAAACATAATGAATTTTTGGCTACAACTAAGTAGTAGTGGTTATGAATGAATTGATAATGTGTATTATATTATATTTCTTTATTAATTAAAATAATATATAAAATTATTATTATTTACTTTACATTTTATTAATTGACATTCTTTATATAAAAATGCCAAAATTAGGGAGGTTTCTCAATTATACATAGGACACAATAGTTTAGTGTATTTACCACTGGATACTCACAGTGGTTTACTTGGATTTTAAGTTAAAGGGTCATATATTTTCACAATACTATAGCATTTTCAAGTAGTTCTGTGGATATTAGGGTTAAGTTGTTTAATATGTATTTATATTGACGTAATCTGTAAGTAAACATCTTAACACTATGTTATTAAACAAATAACACCATTTAATTAGCTGATATACCCACAGTATGTGGCTTTTAATGCACTGGCTCTTTAAATGTTTGATTTTATTAAATACGTCATGTATTTTATCTATATTTAATTGGCGTTTTTTTTTTAAAAATGGTTTTCTTACTGAAGAAGCTGTGGTATTACTACGGCGAAAATGCTGTTTTTCATTACAAATAAAAGCGTTATATACGTATTTTTGGATTCGTAATTTACAATTTTACAGGATTTACTATTTGCAACTTGTTCCTGCTTGTCTGGGAGGTGACGTCTTTTTGTGTGCTTACATGGTAGAACTGCTAGGCAGGGCTGCAGGCTGTACTATGTTAACATGATGAAATCTTACCATGACAGGGAGTTCCTTCTGCTAAGTATTTGCAGTAGGAGGCAGAAGGAGTCTGAGGGGGGTCTATGGATACAAGGAGCCAACAAGCAAAATCCTGTGTTACTATGGTGGAGCCTAGGGTTGGAGGCATATGATATAACAGTGCAGCACTGTAGTGGGATCAGCAATACAAAGGCAGATGGAATCTCAAGACAGGGAATGGGGTAAAATATTCCCAGATAGGCTTATTCCTCTCAAGCCATGTTTCTCAAGGGTCACTTGAAAAACTAGTTTGAGTCTTCAAAGGGGGGAAAGGTGTGATGATAGGAGGTACTGCCAGCCATGCTAGAAGTAGAGCAGTGGCTGTATGACTTGTGCCAACACTGCTAGCTAGAATTTTGTATATAATTATATGTCATTTGTATATCAAACTGATTTGTACAGATGCTTGTGCTGAAAGTGTATTTGTAAGGATTGCTTGTGTTAAAATGTATCAACAGTGCACCATGCTGGAATGAAAAGAAATTTACATGTATTATTCTAACTCAATTAAATGTATATGTTTTAGTAGAGGACACTGGGACAGCAAAGGTTAACCAGCTTTAAGAAAAATAAGGTTAATATAAATGAGCTGTTAAATCAGTAAAACAGCTCCCCACAGTGCTGAATAGGACCGGAGATATTAGGTCTGGAAGAAGCCTTTGTTCATTAGCTCAGTAAAAAGAGTTGAAGCCCCAGGCACTGCCATAAAGGGTCTATATTATGATACTGCACGCTTAGAAGAGTGAACGACACATACTCGACCTCATGTAAGGGAAAGTTTACAAAGCTGAAACCTCAGAAGAGCGATTTTTTCCAAGGGAAAAAAATTGCTGTTCCGAGAAAAAAAAAACTATAAAACATTACATACCCCCATACATCCCCTACTTATATATACCAACTCCAAGATCACACTACAGTGCCGAAAAGACAAAGTAGCAAAAGCGGCCAAAATAATTCTTTCCCAGGGAAAGCATTCGCTGAAAAGCCGCTTCGCTATTTTGCCTTTTCACGCTATTCAGTTTGACAAAGACACATTCGGCAAGCTGCATCTGTGACAGCATAATAGGGAGCCTGTCATAAACATTTAGATGTGTACTGTAACTGTCTATGCTAAATTACTGTCTCTGCTTCAAAGGGGAAGAGTGTGGGCACTTAGAGTCAGGTGACCAGATGAGGTCATTCTGCAAGCCATCTTGGATATTATATTTTACAGGGAGTAATCTCTGAAGAAGGAGTATTCTGTTTTGGGGAACCTGACTAGAAAGACTGCTCATGTATTTCACTTTGCCTTGCTCTATCAAGTAAGTTGTTTGGGAATAGTAATTCTCCTAGATTCAGTCAGGGATATAGTGAAGCTTAGTTTAGATATTGTTTTTTCTTTATTTGTCTAAGGCTGTGCATCAATGTTCATTTCAATATTTCCTCTGATCTGAACCCTGTGGTTTACTGTTAATATATGTTCATTATTTTCATATTTTATTATGTATTATTAAATATATTTAAAACTTTTATTGTGGGTGGTCCTTGTAGAAAGTATTTAACTTTTGTGAGTGCTTACATTTATTTGGTGAAATGTGTGTGCCACTCCAGAAGTCCTAGCCATCTTGGTCAAATACTACCATTTGTATTCGTATTAATATTACACGGTATAATTGGACAGCCTTTGTTAAGGGCCTTAGAGTAGCTGACTGTGGAGTGCCTGATGGTGATGATAACTACCTTATACTCTGGGCAGAAGGGAACACAGCAGGTAAATCTGTGCCAGTCTTTCCCAGGTGTGTGTGTGTGTGTGTGTGTGTGCGTGCGTGCGTGCGTGTGTGTGTGTGTGTGTGTGTGTGTGTGTGTGTGTGTGTGTGTGTGTGTGTGTGTGTGTGTGTGTGTGTCAGCTACTTCAGGCAGGGACACAAAGCACTGAGTTTGCAGGGTGCTGGAGGACTTGGCTTGGACACTCAGCCGAGGACCTAACCCTACAACTGTACCAGTGCGGAGTCTTACTGGGGACTTGGAAGGAGACAGATATAGAAAAATCCAGACCCTGGCCTAAGTGTGTTCCCCTGTGTGCTCTTAAGGGAATTTGTGCTTGACGCAGTGAGGTCTGCTTCTGGAAATACTGAGTGTAGCCATCTGTATTCCAAGTGCGCGTCCCTCTCCAGTGTCAGTGGTGAGGATTCACGCTCCTTGATTACTAGTGGGGACATCACATATTGGTTGGCAGTGGTGGGACCATCCTGCATGATATATTGTTTGGCAGTGGTGGGGCCATCACTTCTCACAATATTAACAACATTTTCCATAATAAACAAATATGATGATGATGATGATGAATGACACATCATTTATGAATAAAAACGTGAGGTATACAACTTGAGGCCAAAGTAAGAATTGCAGAAATCTAAGAAACCCTGTATAATTGTAAAAGAGCTTTATCTATTAAAAAATGTTTCAAAGAAGAGGTAAGTATAAAAGGCGTAGTAAGTAAAAGTGACCTCTCAAGAACTAGAAAGAAAGGAATCCTGGGCTTCCACTGATAAGGGCTCTAGCTCAGTCGGGCATTCATAGTCAACAAATGTCAAATAAATAAATAATAAATAATCTGTTGATTAATGACAGAGAAAAGAATCAGGCCCTTAAGTATTAGTGTAAATACTCATGTATAAGTAAATCTCATGGATAGTTCAATGGGGGTAGTTTGAGACCCAAGGTCAATTAAACATCATGGGCCTGTACATTGGTCAAGGGGTTAAGTCTGATGAGAGACAATAATGCAGGACCATAACTTAAAGATAAAAATGTTTAGTTATCATTGTGGTTGTTTATGTGTTAATGACTGCAGACTGCAGAACTGTTGAAGTACACTCTAAACAACTGAATGAAACAGTAGCATATAAACAATGCACCATACTGTACCAGTAATGGTTCCCATCTCCAGTCTGTTAAACTGCATACAGTATGACATGACAGTCATTAAAGTATTAAGTGAAAAAATATATTTATGTTCTAAAGACTGCACTACCTTTTAGTATGCAGTTAGCAATGACATGAAACAGTAGAGATTAAACACAAAACAAACTGTACAGCTATTAAATTTTATACAGGACAGTAGTTGCTACCAACAGAACAATTCATTGGAAAATTCCATCAAACAACAAGTCAAGTTCCTACAGAACATCTGTCAATCCTAGTGTTGAAGAGAGATTTTGTTGTTTTGTCATAACCTAAGAAATGAGATCTCCATCATAACAAGTTATGTGGACAAAAATGATAAATAAAGAATGGAGGTGAAAGGATAAGAAGGAATATTGAAATTATGGAAAAATGCATTGATGCAGGAAAAAAAGCAGCCAACAGGCACTTTTCTGAATGAAAGTCTTAATAATAAATGTCAGGTTGCACAAACTGCAGTGATAATACAGTGCCTTCAGATACCACCTGTTGGAAGAAAGAAAGTGAAGTCCATTTAAAAATTGATATATGACAACCTTAGGACATTGCCTTATACTACAAGACCACAGGTCCACAGTTAAACTTACTCCACGTGACCTAGAAAAGTATAATTTTTAATGCTGTGAAGTCATACTTACAATGAAGTTTTAACAACAGACTGATTATTAAAAAATCAATATTAGTTTAGTAACATGCCAGTGCATTATAAATTATAGTTTTAAATACAGTTTTATGCTATTTACTCAACATTTCTTTGAAAGAAAGTGAAAGAAAATCTATAGTAACAGCAACTAAATTAAAAACTGTCATAGTTAGTATGGCCATGGAACTTTGTTTAATAAAATAATATATTTCAGCTTCAATAATTAGTACAAAGAAACATGTCACATGAACAATATACAATGGAATTGTTTTGCTAACTGATTTATGGATGTCCTGCATTTATTTGCCTATATGTTTATTTCCATCTTCATTTGATAACATACTACTTTAAATAAACAACTAAAGATTTTACCAAAAAAACAAAAAAAAAAAAAAAAACAAAAGGTTTGTTTCAGTAATATTTTTGACTGATGACTATTTGCAAGTCCTGATGTTATTTACTTGGAACGTACAACATGCAGTCAGTATTAGGACACAATTTGGTATGCGTCTTACACAACTCTTTCGATTGACTTGACAGATGAAGTGAGGTGCAGAGACACATTCACTGACATCTGGATGATAAATGTGTAAAAAAAAAGTTCATAAATCTGAAGATGACGTCATATTTTGTTTTATATATTACTGCTTTTGAAATGTGCGATTTTCATTCAGAACTTGATCATATCGTGTTACAGTAAGGCAACAGCTCACCTTTGTTTTACTATATATTTATTTATTAAAACATTTATATTCTGTCAGGCAAGGAGAAACTATACAAACCCACAGTAATGATTAGAGTTACAGACTATTCAACACAATACACATCTTAAACTTTAAAAGTGTGATTAGATACCAGGATCTTTTATTTACTATTTTTTTTTTTTATTTATTATTTATATGAGATATTGCTAAAGAAAGAATGTTAATCAGTGCAACTAGCATATTCAAAATACATCTTACACATAACCTAAAACTAATATAGCTAAGGGTCTACTTTGTTTCATTGAAAGCTCATTTCACTGAATTTGAATTCACCCTGACCAAATCACTGAAAGCTCAAATTACTGAAAACTAATTTCACCGAATCTCATTTTACTGAAGTGAAGTATTGGCACTGTGTAGAGTACTGTAAGGCAAGTAAAAGGTATATGCCCTTTTCCCCACTGTAGTGCGATCCTGAAGTTAGAATATCTATCTATATATATATATATATATATATATATATATATATAGAGAGAGAGAGAGAGAGAGAGAGAGAGTTGGGGGCACAGCCCCCCACATTGGGGGGTGCGGCTTAGCCCCCAACCTACTTTGGTTTTATATTATATTTCACCGAAAGCTTCAAAACAATACATTTTAAACCATAGACATGCATACTTACAACACCAATGACTTACTCTTTTCCATAAGACAATATATACCCAAACTAAATGGATGGCTACACCCACCATACCCCTCAATGTGGGGGCTATGTCCACACCCCCCCAACTATATATACTAACTCCAGGATCACACTACAGTGGGGAAAAGGGTATATACCTTTTACTTGTCTTACAGTGCCAGTACTTCACTTCAGTAATTTGAGCTTTCAGCAATTTGGTCAGGGTGAATTCAGATTCAGTGAAATGAGCTTTCAATGAAACAAAGTAGACCCATATATATATATATATATATATATATATATATATATATATATATATATATATATATATACACACACTCACACTCACACACACACACACACACACACACACACACACACACACACACACACACACACACACACACACACACACACACACACACACATATATATATATATATAGAGAGAGAGAGAGAGAGAGAGAGAAAGAGAGAGATGCACTTCAAAATATTGAAGCACAAGTACATTGAAAGGCAAAACATATATCCAAAATGCTCAAAACTAAAAATAACAAATAAAAACAACCTCATATTTTTTTCTAGGGACAAGACCCCTTGTACCTCACTTGTTAATTATATATACCACCTCCAAGATCACACAACAGCAGAGAAAGGGTAAATTCCCTCTCCCTATTTTTCCTTGCCCTCCCGCAAACACTTGCAGAAGCAATCAAATGAGTTTCAGCAATTTCTGCTGGCTGTAAAACTGTTCAGCATTATAAGCATTTCAATATGGGTTCCATTCAGAATTTCAAAGCTCAAAACTTTGAATTTCATATGATCGAAGATCATATGTTTGAAGTTTCAAAACTTTGAAATCCTGAATGGAGATCGGCATACAGCATGGACCAGGAGATTTCCCTTGCCCTCGCTGTAGCGTGATCTCGAAGTTAGTATATTTAAGTTGCAGGGGTTGTGGGGGGGGGGGTTTACAATTTTGAGATTCCAAGATCTCGAGATTCTGAACTCAATATTCTGAAACTCGAAATTTTGGGATTTTGAAATTTCATAGTGAACCCTTCAATATATATAGCTTTTAAGTTAAAACAACAGGAAGATATGTACGAGCTCACATACCAGGACTAGTGGCGATATGCACACCAAGAAAGAAATTAAATATTAACTACTAAACATTAAATAAATATCAAAAGAGGAGGGGTTGTCTACATTTTGAATGTATGATAACTGTCAGTAATGTTGAATTTTTTAAAACAATTGCATACTTTATATGTGAATCAACACCATTTTTTACATTTTGTAAGAGAGGCCAACAGTAACCACCACCTAAAGCTAAGATATATATATATATATATATATATATATATATATATATATATATATATATATTAATGCTTGATGAGATTATTACTATAATTAGTGTTAAAATTATATCATCCAGAAAAATACTCTTAAGCCGTACATATTTTATAACTGGATAACATCCGCTTCTACATGAATCTCATCATTTGTTGAATACTAATCACAATTTATTTCTGTCTGGTTTAGCTAATAAGCTAAAATTATGCCAAACTTGATTCACAAAACTCAGATGGGCTTTATATTGAAGAGACAAACTCAAATAACATCAAAAGTATTATAACCATTATTGGACTGTGCTGATTATAAACAAACAAAAAATGGTGATGCATTTGTAGTGAAGGCATTTGATTCAGTTGTTGGAATTAATTTTTTCAAAGCTTTAGAAAAATTTAGTTATCTTCAAGATTTTATTACAATAATTACATAATTGTAACTCTGTTGCATATGTGAAAATTGGAGGCTACCTTTTTCTTTCAATGCAAATTACAAAATATACAAAACAGTTATGTTCTTTATTCCCTCCATTATTTGCACCGGTCACTGAATTATTTGCCAGTGCATTTAGAAATAATAATGTAAGAAGGTGGTTTACAACTGATAATAGCTTTAAATTTAAAACTTTACTTTTTTCAGTTGACAACTTTTTAACAATAACTAACATTTATCAAACTATTAACGTTACTGATAGTATATTGCATTCTTGTTAGTGATCTAATATAAAATTCAATGATACTAAAACAAAATATATCTTATTATAGCAAAAAAAATAATGGCACATTTTAAAGAAATCAAAATATAATTGTAATTTTAAACATTAAAATATATTGGCCTCATTATTTCTTCTATTTAGGTTTGGTTATTTAATAATTGTTTAAACAATGACCCCAGTGGCAACCAAAACAAAAATAAAATAATAAAATCACTGTGTTGCAGCCAAAACTCTCCACAACCTTCCAAAGGTATAAAACATTTTATTGAGACATAAAAATGTTTAAAAAGTATTCATTGAGCACTTTCATCGCCTCAGAATGGGGACTTCATCAGAATACATGCCTTCTATTAAGTCCAACATTTATAGCCCAATGTGTTGATGACATCACAGCCACACAAATGCATTTAAAGGCACAACCACTTTTTTTTTTTTAAATACAGCTTAAAAAACATTTATAAACATCTGAAACCATATTACTGCACTAAAAATAAGCTTTCCTAACTTCATGGAAATTTTTAACATAACCTTTTGTCACTAGCTCTCTTAATTAGCAGGGGTTTTACAGAAATAATTTCATTTAAACCTATGCCCTCCCCTGCCTGCTGCTTGATCTGCCATTTGACTTCTTTTTCTTTCATTAAATTTCTGTTGTCCCCCTTCTAGGGTTAACTAATATTTTCTCTAAGATTCCAAAATGGAACCGCTGAAATTTCCTACAAACTAAAGAATGCCTATACAGTGCATTGTTATTATTCTTAGTGGATATCTGGTACACGTGTGCATATATCATATTACGTAATTGCCTTTTGGTTTTGCCAACATAATATGCTGGACATCCCTTACACAGTGCAAAGTTTGTGACACCTGATGTGTGACAGTTACCCTTAACAAATTCTACTTTTGTTTTAAGGATATTTTCTAAAATAACCATTTTGCAATCTACTATGTAGCAACATTGTGAACAGGATCCGCACTTTATAGTACCATCATACTTCTTAACTTGTGTGTTCTTCACATATTCAAAACTTTCTTTTATGTTTACCCCAAGTTTTATATACATAGGAGGGTCTATCTCCTATAACCCTTCTCAAATCTGGGTTTCCCCTGAGAATGGACCAGTTTTTTTCCAATATATCCTTCACTTTCCCTACCTTCCCCCAGTATGGTAAAATCATAGCCTTTTCAAAGTTTTTTTGTCCCTGAGGTAACTATCTAACCATGTTAAAATTTCCTAACAGGGGTTTGAATCTCTTACCCCATTCACTTCTAACATGGTCCACATTTTCCTGAACCATGCCCTGTGGGTATCCTCTTTCACAGAACATTTCCACAACTTTCTGTAATTTATTCTCAAGGTTACCAGCTGAAGATGTCATTCTAGCAACCCTTATCATCTGCCCTTTCACAATACTGGGTTTTTGGTGGGGGGGTGACCACTTGTATATTCAAGGTAAGAGTTACTTAATGTAGGTTTTCTGTATATCTTAGATGTAAAACCACTTGGAGTTTTGAAAATCTGAGTGTCAAGGTAACTAATGGACAAGGGGTTACTTGTGTGAGTGAATTTTAAGAAACTCTTAGTGGAATTCAGATACTTAACAAATTCCTCTACTCTATCTACGGAAATATTCCACAGAATAAAAATGTCATCCAAAAATCTTACGTATAATTTGACATTTTGAAAATACTCACATCTAAAGACTTTATTTACCTCCCAGTCAAGGAGAACCAGGTTTGCAAGTCTGGGAGCACATTAGGCTCCCATAGCAACACCTTTGTTTTGTTTAAAGTATTCTACTTCAAAATATATATAGTTGTAGTCTACCACTACTCCATGAAGTCAACTATTAAATTTACTTTCTCATTAGAAAAACCTGACATTTTATTCAAACAGTTAGCAAATATATCTAACCCTTCTTCCCTAGGGATACAAGTGAATAAATCCACTACATTGATGGAAAAAAAAGATCAAATTTTTTCCCCAAAGCTCTTCCTTAATTCTACCCAAAAAGTCCCATGATTTTTTTACTAAATGCTCCACTTTATTCACAACTTGTTTTGACCAAAAGTCTATCGTGACATCAAAAGGGTAAGTTTTGACCCCTGTCCTGCTACTATTGGCCGAAATGTTAAATTACTTAAACCCTTGTGGGTTTTCGAAATCCCAAAAATGGTAGCCACCATAGGATTCTTGACTTACAAAAAGCTGTAAATTTCAGGTGTAATACGCTCATCCAATACGTATTCTTCCAAGTAATAAACTATTCTTCGGTAGCTAATGTTGACTTCATTAAGTGAAACATGGGTATATACACTAGTGTCATGTAACATATCTAGGATTTTTGAGGAATAATGTAAAGCATCAAAGATGACCATCCCACCCCCTTTATTTGGACACATAATCCTAATTGTCCTGTTGTTTCTGAGCTGTTCAAGTAATCTCATCTCTTCTTCACTAAGATTTCTATATGAAAAACTCTTTTTTTCTTTTAATTTTTGAACATATAAATCCTCAGTCACAGCATTCTAAAAAAACATTTAGGGTGGGGTCCATTGTTGGGTTATGCACACTTTTGTTTTTTTAATTTCTTTGTTCCTAGTAAGACTAACAAGTTCATCATAGTCCCTAAACAGGAAAGCTAAATTCAGTTTTCTCATGTATATTTTTTTCATATATAAAAATGTTTGATACCTTTGAAAGGTTGTGGAGAGTTTTGGCTGCAACAAAGTGATTTTATTATTTTATATTAAATAATTATCATCCTTAATAATGTTAAAGAACTTAATAATATAAAAACAAATAATTTCTTAAGTGTAAAAATCAATTTTCATCCTAAAGAAAAACTTAATGAAGATTTATTAATGTTGCTGCAAAAACAATACATGTAATTCACACTATTTAATTATTTCACAAGATGTGTCTGAAGGAAATAAATAGTAAAAATCAATGCAATGAAACCATTATTAAAACTTCTAACAAATGAGAATTGTCTTCCTATATTTTGAAAAATCTGAATTAGCTTAAGTTTTTAAGTTAATTATTTATTGGCTGGATAAGATGATATAATTTGGAAAGATTTTGTTATTCTTTAGTCATTTAGTTGAGTCCAACACTTTAGCATGACAGGCCTGTCTTTCAAACCTGTTACTTTTAATTATTTCATATTCATTGTTCCAGTAATATTGCCTGTCCATCTCAGCATCTGTATTCCCCTTCTTCTTCTGCCTTTGATCTTTCCTGGGATCAGTGTTTTCTCTAGTGAACCTTGTCTTCACATTATGTGACAAAAAATGCATCTAAGGGGGTATGACCAGAGGTTCAGAAAACTGAAGACCACAGACAAAACCCTCAAATGGGATCAGCAGCACCTCATTTCTAGTTCAGCATCATGCTGGACAAACCTTACCTCTGGAACAATGACCCATCATTGGATAACCTATCACAAGAAGTTTCAGTTGTCCTTCAGTAACAGGAAATGTTTGTGACATATACATAGGTTCTCCCACTTCTGCTCCTCCTGTGGGGAAAGGGAACCCTGTGTCCAGATACGAGTCCAAATCAGGGCTTACCCTTTTAATGTCAACCCCCCCACACTAGGGGTAATATGTCTTTTTCATGTCAAATAAGGTAGCCTTTCACGGAGACAATTGCATTCACAACCAATGCATACCCTGATCAAAAGAAAGGCTCACAGTATTGCTGTGAGATTACACCAATAGGAAAGGTTTCTGCATTGGATCATCAGATTCCTTGGATTACAAGGTAGCCAAGAATCTGTCCTCCATAAAAGGCAATGAATTTGAAGCTTTAAAGTTAACTGGGAAAGAAGTACTACTGTGGCCTGATTTTAAGATATCCCCCAATATGCCTAGTCCCAAAGAAAAAAAGCTGGAGAGTATAATTTGATCCACCATCCCTCATCCAGCTGATCTATTAGACAATGACTTTATTGACAAACAGCAATCCAGAGTTCATTATCCATCTTTAGTCCAGGGTCTACAGGCAACTATGGAGTTCTCGCTCCCTTGGTTGTGCAAATTAGACATCCAGTCTAATTTCCACCTCTTTCTCATCAGTTAACAGGATTGGTCCTTGCTGGCATTCCATTTTAGTGATCACTTATTTTTCAACACTGCCATGTATATGGACTGCTCTCTGGCTTGTACAGCTTTTGAAACCTTCAGCTCTGCCCTGCAATAGTGCTGGCAGCAAAAGCACGCCAGTCAAGCCACTGCCCATTATCAAGAAGATTACTTGATAATAGGTAATGGGACTGCAGGGGCATTGGAGGGAATGAATATTTTCATTGAGTTCTGCAACTAGTTTGAAATTCCTTTGGCCGAGCAAAAGATGGAGAGCCCCACTCAGACTATCACATTCCTAGGGTTAGTTATCAGCATTCCAGGTTCCTCCTTCAGACTTCCTGCTGATCAGATTGTTCAACTCAGAATGTCTGTTCTTAAGATGTAAGGAGTTCAAAAAGCCTGCATTGGGGACATCATGCATCTTCATGGGCTATGGAAATTTGCCTGCCAAGACATTGTTCTGGTCAGGACTTTTCTCAGATCTCTATCTAACCTGCTGAATGGCAGAAAATGAAGCATCACTGGGTGAGGGTCACCAGCAGGATCAAAGAAGACCTTCACCTGTGGAACTCTTGCTTGGTCAATTTCAATGGGATCATATTTTGGCAATGTCCATGGGTTTCCTCTGGTGAGCTGCAGCTTTTCACTGATGCAGCAGCAGACATAGGCATGGGTGGTTACTTACAGCTGAGATGGTTTACAGCAAAACTGGCAGCCGCATGGCACTTTTATCCAGGTCTAGGGCTCTGAACATAAAAAAGCTTATTCATCTTACTTGTATGCATTTAGCCATTTTTATAGCAAATTACTGCACTTTCTCAGACATTTGGATCTCCTGATATTGCTGCAGTTCATATCTCATGGATGTTTGTTGAAGGAAAATCTTAGGACAATCCAGAACCAACAGCTCTTGAATGGTCAGCTTGGTGTTTGGGGTACCCCAATTTTTCAGGTCATTGGATCACTTGTAGCATCCTCAAGGGTTGGGAAGAGTTCAGAGGCTCCATCCAGGATTCCATGAAACCCATTGGCCACCACTTCTTTGGGTTTATTGTTAAGGGCCTATATCCTTTGGCTGATGATTTTTACTCATTTGTTCTTTGGGCCTCCTAATTTACTTGAATATACAATGGTGCCTTTCAGGAAAGTGAAGCACTTAATTCCTTGTATTGGAAGGATGTTGTAATTGATAAATACCTAGTTTTAGTGTGGTTAAGGAAGTATGAAATGGATTAGTCCAGGAAAGGGAAGGAATTCTGTCTGTTCAAAGACAGCTCCCCTGTCATTTGTCCTGTTCATTGAGCCTCCTCTCTGAATAGGTTAACACCCAACATTCCCTCCTCCAGACCTGTGGTCAGCTGTAAGTCTGGCCACCTTATTTCTGTGGCAGAAGTTAATTCTACCTTGAAGAAGGCCCTTACATATTTAGGCATTTTGTTGTAAAGCTACTCCTCTCACTTATTTCACATAGTGTGGACCTCTGACCTAGCAGAAGAGGGGCATTCAACCAAAGTTCTAAAGGAGATAGGGCTGTGGCTATCTGACACCTATCTTTCATATATTAGGAAGTAATATTGTTATTTACATTTTAGGGAGGAAGTTGTTTTGGACTCTGTGCATTCCTGTCATCCAAAAAGCAGCATGGCATGAATCCACCTGGCCTTCTAGGTGTATGGGTTTTTGGATCAAGTCCTTTGGGAATCCAACTGGTTTGGCTTTCCTGGTATATCTTGGTTCCACCTATGGGGCATCTGGGCCAATTATATTTGAATTCAGCTTTGTCTTCTGTTTTTATCATACACCTTTGGAGAAATGAGTTCAGTTCTGAAGAATATTATAGCAGCCAGATTTCTCACTGACCTGGACAGATTCTGCTCCCTTCATGCAGACATGATGATTTTCTTCCACATTTTCATTAGAGAGGTGCCATAAGGAGCTCAGCTTTGGAGAACGCCAGGTGCTTCATCAACCACTGTGTAGCTTGGGCAGCAAAGAATATAGGTTATAAGTTAGTATGCACAATGATCTGGAAAACTGGACAAATACCTTTTTGATACCAGTGGCATCCACTTGAATGAAATGAGCCTTGACTTATTTCATTTACAGTTGACTTTCTCATTTAATGATTATTTTAATGTAGTTAAGTAGTGTTCAGTGGTTGTTTATTTAAGTGCCCGTGTACCTAGAAGGCCGGGCTATGGAAGAACAGCTGCCAGATGCTGTCGGTGATGATCACTTTACTGCTTAACCCCTTGTGTTCCCCCATTACCCTGCTGATGGACTGATACATCAAGGTGACCTATGAGTTTTGGTGCTGACAATTTATGTATGGGATGAGAGTTTTTCCTTGGTTCTGACTCAGCTCTATTGGACAAGTGCAGCTTACCTGTAAGCAGGTTTATCTGCAAGGATAACATCAGAGTGGGGTGGAGCTTTTGAGGTCATATAGCCAGATTTCACTAACACAGGACATTCTGATGGCCAGCTTCATTGAACCTACCCTCCCTTCTACAGAAGGTGGGTGACTTATGGCTTAACACCTTCTGTTCCCTCATTAGGTGTCAGCAACCTCTTAATGGCTTGACAAGTCATGATGACCTATGAATTTTGGTGCAGGCAATTTTTGGATGGGCTGTTAGTTAATCCTTGGGTTCTTGGTTATGTCTTGTCTGAGGAGGCTTAGGGTTATGCACCCATACTGTTAGCCGGAAGAGGCCTGGTAATGGCAGCTGGTTGGTGTAGTCACTGTGTGTCATAACTATTCACTACTCAAGTTCTTGATTGGTGGTTGGGCACTGTTAATTTGTTAAATGTTTTTACAATAAAGTGGTTGTAAAGTCATTCTTTGGTATCTTCACTGACTCAGCTCTAATGGACAAGTGTAATTGTTCAATACTTTGAATATTCTTTAGCATTTCTCTGTTTTGGGATTAGAATATAAACTGATCATTTCCAATCCAATGACCATTGTTCTGTTTTCCAAAGTTTTTGTCAAGTTCCATGCAGCGCTCTAATAGCATCATTTTGCAACAAATTTAAAAAATTCAGTTGGGGTTCCCTCACTTCCTACAACCTTTTTATTAGCAAGGCTTTCTAGGGCTTATTTAACTTAATTCTCCAGGATGTCTGACTGTAGATCAGATAACACATTCTTGTATGTGTCAGTGATGCTGGGGTCCTTTTTGTATAGTTCTCATACACATTTCTGACATCTTTCCCTAACATCCTATGCTGCTGTTAGCTCCCCCTCTCTTCTTCATCAATTATCATACCTATTTTGCCTGGACAGTTCCTTTCATATCTGCAGTTAACTTGATCAGATCTATTTGCATATCTTTGTAAAGATTTACATATAGCATATTGTAAGAATAAATCATTCTGAATGTCTCTCATTTAAATTTTTGAAAGATTGAGATGAGTTTAGGTAAAGTAAATCATATGCAATATAATGTTTACACATCCATTACTTTTAGAATATATTATTATGTTAAAACATCTACAAATTTTAAGAATTTTATTTTCAAGATTCCAGTAGTAAAACATTGTCTATTCTCAATTTATTTAATAAATGACACAATGGTATTTATGCATGGTATCATTTAGAGCAACAATTTCTGAACTTAGTAAAAAGTTAACTATTCTATTCAACTGTTTAGAGAACTCAGAATTATATATAGCTGATGTACAATACAAATGTAATGCTGAAAATAATTGCCTGAGAGATCTGGCAGCCATGATCCTTTGAATAGATAAGTTAGGCTTTACAAAGTTCCTTTACCTGCACTGTGGAAGAAGCTTAAACCGACTGAGAACTGAGTTACTTTCCCTTTTATACAACTTATTTTAAACATGAGGCAATAGTAAAGCTAAGTAAATTCTGGGATGGCAATTGACCATTTAGATTTTTTATGTTCTTCTTGCTTATAGATGGATCAGTTTTATGTCAATCTTCTTGAAATGCAGAATTTTTAGTTAAACATACAATTTTTGTCAGGGTTCTTTTCTTTATTGCTTTAAATGTAATTTTTCATCATATACACAATGACTGCTCTGTCCCATATTGAATAAACTCTTGTTAACCCTTATATAGGAAATGCACATTTGCATGCTTTGAAAGTGTGGTTAACCATCAGATCACCTTCATTCCATGTCATTGTATGAATCACAATATTGTTTTATTGCTTTGTTCGCAGATGAGGAAAACAGTCTGATAAAAATTCTATAATAGTTTGAAGGAGTCAGATTAGATTTGAGCTCATACCTCTCAACTGTACAGATTTTCACAGAATGTCCAGATTTTTGCCTGGTATTTTTGGTCCATTTTTCACAAAATTGTGTTTTTTCTAGATAATCACTGGCAAATCATTAAATATCGAGGTCAGAAAATAACAGACATTTGAATTTTATCTTTGTACCCTTCAGAAAATGCAAATTAATGTAAAGCATGTTATTCTATCAACTGTCTAAGTTTGTAAGTGCAATATTTAACAATTGCCCCTATTTTTGGGCTTTTGTTCCCCCATTATTTATGGCTTTGTCCAGATTTCTTGCTGTAAGAGGTTAAGAGGTATGTTTGAGCTTCCTATATGTCTAGTATTTTGCTGTATTATTTATACAGTAGGTTTCCACTGTGAAGGTAACGTGTTTTTTATTCTTTTAAATGGATCTTTAATGCATTTAAGAAAAGATGCAACAACATACCTAACATCTTTTAACATCAGCAACCAGTTCTAACAAATGAACACAGACCTAAGAAAAGTAATGGGTACATTATTTATTTTTATTATTGTTGTTGTTATTATTGCATTATTATTATTATTATTATTATTACTACTATCGAATGATCATGTTTTCTGGTGGAACATCCCAGGCATCTATTTCTAAATAGGAATAACCAAAAGAAACTTAACTTTACAAAACTGTCAACAGTGAATATTTATTTGCTTTACAAAATAAGTTTGGGATATAATATATTTATTTCCATACATGTAAATTTTATCAGTCACTCAAACTAACTATAAACATATACCAGTCCTTTTAACACATGTTCCTCATAAAAAAGAAATGGCAGGATATTAATTGTTTCCATTAAAATGAATATAACTACAAATATTAATCTCATTCTACTCAACTAGTTCAACAATACCTTAATTTTGCAATTTTAGCTCTAGTAACTCTGCATATTATTTCCAGAGTAACACATTCACTATTAACTGTCTCATTAATTAATAAAAGCACTTCCCTATGTCTAGGTATAGACTCACATTTGAGCAATAATTTTCCTTGCTACCAGAAGTATTAAAAAGATGAATGCTCCCTAATTTTTACTACAGTATATTTGTTGTATTCTAAAAGAATAATTGTTTTAGTCAATTGCATTTCCTATGTTAAAACTCCAGAGAGCAATCATTCCATGACATCTTTAATAGTAATCAAACTTGCATATAACTATACAATATGTTCCTGTGTCCCTAAATTCCCCTGTCCACATATAT
This sequence comes from Protopterus annectens, assembly GCF_019279795.1. NCBI lineage: Eukaryota > Metazoa > Chordata > Ceratodontiformes > Protopteridae > Protopterus > Protopterus annectens. The sequence goes on along the minus strand of NC_056739.1, from coordinate 987,561,638 downwards.
AATGTGCATTTATAGTTAAGGACATCCTCTACAGTGTATGAGGTTGTATAAAATTATTTATAGGGTCATTTCCATGTAACACATTAATATTTTTTCAACATTAATTCATTCATTTCATTTGGTAAGAAATTCCCTGATTGCCCCAAAGGAAAAACAGAATTACATGACAGAAGCTATACTTATGAAGGAGTGTGTATGTGTGTGTGTGTGAGCTGTATAAAAGCATTATCAAATCATTACCTTGCCACACACTAATGCTTGGAATTGGACTGCACTGCACTACAATCTCCATTGGTTCAAGGGTTCAGAGATAAATACAAAATCAACAGTCTGTAGACTAATTCAAGCCTTGCCAATAACAAGAGGTAAGAATTAAACCCTGTACCTTCTTTCTGTGAGGTAAAGACTTTAACCATTATGCTAAATCCTCCCCTCCCACCACCTCATTTTAGAAATGAATAAACAACCCCTTATTTTGAGCATCAATCACAATAAATAATGCAAACAAGCTATACAGGCTTTTTTTAAACCTAAACTGCATACAATTATTTTCATACAATATGTGGCACTGTTGTGTGTAAGTCAGTGGTTTGCGCATTTAAACTATGTTCTGATTTGTCACAAGCAAAGCAAGAGGTAATTTGTCAATTTGGTAATAAAAAAGGCAATTAAAATGAACTACTTTCTAAAACGGCACCATAATGTTAACAATGTTCTGTGAAGACTTAATAAAAGAGCACAGGGTTCAATAATTCCTGCAACCTGTTAGTAGCACTTTTTATACCTTTATGATTTGAGGCAACTATCTTTATGCTTTACAGTGGGATTTGGTTGTACAGTTGAAGCTGTTTGAGGCCTCCTGCTTACAATTTGATAACAACAGAAAAACATTTAGCATGGATATATTTTTGTTTAGAGTGAATAATAACATTTGCAATTTCAGTTTCCTTTTTTCCCACTTGTGTATTTGCCTGTGAACCCCACGCACAAGACAATGATGATACCAAATAGACAATATGACCAGATTGTATTGCAAAAGTTACCAAGCATGTAAATACTCATACAAATAAGGCAAAATAAAATAAAATAAATGCAACCATAAACTCAGGATCCATGGCAGAATGTTTAACTTTAACATTTCAGAAATCAACAAGATGAATCAACAAATCCAGCACCAAAGTGTGGCAGCATGGAGGACTGCTCATTCCCCATTAACCTGCAGATAGAAGTTACATATCACCAATTAATACATCCAGAACAATTCCCACCCAAGCAGTGCAACTGAGACTGAACTACTGGAAGAAAGGGAGGTAGGGAAAAGATGGAACTCACATCTTTAAAGGAACGGACTTTCTTTCACTCTAACTAAATATAAACCTATGACCAGGGAGGGAGTCTGGTCCTGTCCTAAACCCACTGCCAAAGAGGCTGAAGAGCTCTAAACCCCCAAATGATCAATATTTTTCCCTCCAGTACCTCACTTCCTGTCATCAGACTCCTATCCAACCAATCACTAGTCTACCTACTCATCCTCCTCCTCCTCCTCCCTCTGCACACATTTCTCTTTCAGGCACTACCAAAACTACCTAGCAACAGCCTGAAGCAGAGCCCTTAGCTCCCCATCCTCCATCATAGCATGTGACAAGGGACAAAATATTCTGCAAGTAATCTCCTTTTGTGACATAAATGAAACATGGTGCAGGCACTGAATTTGTTTAAAAGCTTGCCCAGCGGGGATTCCGCATTCCCCATTTCCTCCTTAGCTCAAAGTTACATGTATTGACAAGACTTTATACTCCTTTACTCTTTAGAATCCTAATTTTTTTTAAATGCTGTAAGTAGAATTATGAAACTGTGGAGTTAGGTCCAATGTTATTGCACACACTGAACACAGAAATTATGTGTCTAAGTTTTCAAAATATATAAAAGCTGGCACTGGGTGTAGTGTGTTGCTTTGCACCCTTCCTCGTAAGTTATAGAACCATATTCTGAGTTGCAAAACTTCAAAGAAACTACAGAAATCAGACACATCGCTGTGAAGACTTGTGTCTGAGATAACATTGCATCTGATGACTCATTAAGAAACCAAGTTAAATGTTTCTGATGAAGATTATGAAGTATTTTGCATCACTTGTGCAATTTTCTTTAGATCTGATACCAATATGATTTGCTTATCTTATTTCTTAACTCTGCCTAGAAATTCAAGTTACTGGATTAGTATTTATTGGCTTTGTATGATGAGCCCAAATCATTACCTCCTAAACTTAACAGACATTTTTGTATACACTTTTGATGTACTGGATTCAGGAAATCATATCACACTGCATATCTTGATCTGGCCAAGGCCTTTAATGGCATCCTACATTCTGGAATTATCAACAAGCTAACAAAACTTAATTTAAACCCCTATGTTACCTGTTGGCTAGAAAACGGGCTTACTAATAGAGTCTAATCTATTAATATAGGGGTATGCTGTCATTGAAAAGTGTTGTAACTAGGGGTTTTCTTCAGAGATCAGTCCTTGGAACACTTTTATTCTGTATTTACTTCTCTGATGTCAAGGCCAACATCAAGATCCTGTTGCTGACCCAGTGTGCAGATAAGTAAAACTTGGAGTTGTCATAAACTCTCAAGCTGACTTGCAGATTCTCCAGGAGGACCCAGCATGTACAAATAAGTGGTGCCTGGGCAATGGCCTTAAGCCAAATGCCAATAAATGTAGTATTGTGTCCTTTTGCAAACATTGGCATCAACTTACCTACCACACAAATGACATAACTTTGAAAAATGACACAATTATTTGGAACTAAGCACTAAACTTTGATCACCATGTAGCCACTCTTATTAGGAAATCCTTTTATCTAGCCAGATTGATATCCAGGGTATATCTTCCAGGTCAAGGGAACTTCTCTTCCCTCTCTACTCCTCCCTCATCAGACCCATAATGGAATACAGTGGGACTGGTGCTTTTTTTTTTTCCTGAACTGAACAACTTTAAGAAATACTGATATTTATTTTGCACCCATTAAAATTGTAAGTCCATTCCTCAGTTAATAATATTATGTTTATACCCTTTACATTTTTTAAATGCGATATCACTTTTTCACGTTATCACATAGTCTGAACACTATGTCCTTCTGCAACAAGACAATACCTACCTGCTCTATTTCTCAAAAGATTATAATTAATGTTATATTTTACCTCAATCAGAATACTATTTAAAGGTGAGATACAGTAAAACTCTGGGCAACAACAGCTCACTCACATCCCACCTACATATTTTAATTGTCAAACTCCATCAAGCAGCCATAGGATGTGCCTCATCAATATAAAATAGGTATAATCAATAACAGTACTTAAACAATTAAGTCACAATACAGGTAGCTTTATTCATTAAAGAAAAGACCTTTTTACCAGCCCTGACAGTGGTATGGCTAATGGACAATATATATCCTTTCCCTATAATCACCAAATCTTCTCAGTCCACATGAACAACAAACTAGTGTCAACAATGTTGAGGGTGGGGGTAATTCTCCTCATCACTGATAACATCAGACTACAAATACTAAAAGTAACACTTGCCAGCCCTGTGAGTGAAACCTCACTTAGCCAGCTAATATCTGACCTCTTATTAGATCCTAACACCCTCATCCCTTGCAATACTTGAATGGAGCCTAAAGAAAAAGTACATTAGAGGATTCATAAAGAACACCATCCTCTTAAGGGACTTCAACCTAAATAGTTTAAGAACTCATGCATCACAGCTACAGTAATCTAGGTTTAGTGGTAGAACACCCTATAAAGCCTAACTTCATAAAAGCCTTTTGTTCCTTACTTGATTTATTAATAAGCAATAATACTACCAGATCTGTATATGTTACAGTCCAACTCAACAAACTGAATGACCACTGGCCAGTCATATTGACATAATCATTTAAAACCACAAAAAGCCCCCCCTCCCAAAAAAAGGACCTTTAGCAGTTTAGCCAATATAAGAGAATAAGGAGTCAACACTCTTAAACACATTAAGATCCATAGATGCTTTCAGGTGTACAGCATACCTGACCCTAACCAAATCTACAACCACTTTGTGAATCAGCTAAAGTGAGTACAGGATACTGTATTTTTCCACTAAGATAAAGATGACTTAGAGAAAAAGCCTGGCCCTGGCTGTCCTCTGATCTCAAAGCTTAAATGATACAAAGGGACATAGCAATGAAGCTATGAAACAGAAATACATTATAACCAGCTCCTACCCTCTTCATAAATACATATTATACCATGACCCCCTATTAATATTCCAAAACGTTCACGCTGATTGGTCAGCGTGCACATTGTAAATCGACTTATACTAATGGAAAAAGGTCCGGTCGCCCGGACTTTTTCCATTAGTATAAGTCTTTTTTAAAACACTGTCTTGCTATGTTAAAGGAGTTTAACATAGCGAGACAGGTTTTAAAAAAGCAACGGAGATCTCCGTTGCTTTTTTTAAAGCTGTCTCGCTATGTTAAACTCCTTTAACATAGCGAGAGAGTGAGTAAAAAGGAACGGAGATCTTGCTTTCTCCATTGCTTTTTTTTTTAACCTGTCTCGCTATGTTAAATGGGTTTAACATAGTGAGACAGCTTTAAAATAAGCAAAGGAGATCTCCGTTGCTTATTTTAAAGCTGTCTCGCTATGTTAAACCCATTTAACATAGTGAAACAGTAAAATGCAACGGAGATCTTGCTTTCTCCGTTGCTTTTTCGAATTGTCTGCTATGTTAAATGGGTTTAGCATATGAGACAGCTTAAAATAAGCAACAGAGATTTCCGTTGCTTATTTTAAAGCTGTCTCGCTATGTTAAACCCATTTAACATAGCGAAACAGTAAAAAGCAATGGAGATCTTGCTTTCTCCGTTGCTTTTACCCACAGCTCTGATGTGCTGTGTAGGCATACGCATGAGCAGTACATCAGAACTGCCGCAGAATACCAGACAGCTGCAGAAGGGCAGCAAGGAGGCATTATACAATGCCATTATTTAAGAAAAGTAATTATTTTTTCTTAAATAATGTCATTATATAACAATAACCACTTCTGGGTGTGGGTAATGCTGGATTTACCCACGGTTGGCTTTGTTTGGCCACTCGGGCTTCGCCCTCATGACCAAACCACGCCAACCGTGGGTAAATCCAGCATTACCCACACCCAGTCGTGGGTTATTGCTATAATCTTTATCAAGTCAACCAAATAAACATACAGGAAAAAAAAATCAATGATCTATCCAATCATATTGCACATCCATCAGCTGTCACTGCCTCAACCACCCCAAAACATCTCATGTCAATGATTACAAAAACTTCCTTGAGTTATCTTTTCTAATGTATGCAAATACTTCCCTGTTTCCATATAGCCTCCCCTACAATACTAATGATTCTAACCCATCAAAATAACTGCAGCAGAGCTCATGACCAAATTAGACCCTAGGCATGGTAACAGATCAGGATACCCCACAGCCATTCCAGTGTCACATTGTTTGGCTATTTCTCCCCATTTACCATAAAACTCTTCAGACCCATCAGTGTGCATACTGTTTTCTTCTTTACTTCTACAATGATTACAGATATATGGATTTCATATAAATACACCAATACTGATAACCATTTGCTAAGCAAAACAATACAGTCTCTTAATGAAAACAGACTTGGCATGAAGAGTAAACTTCTCTGCCCCTAAAACTTACATTCATTGAAATGGCATTAAAACCAATAGTCAAAGAAAATGCATATGACCAGTGGCGGATGAAGTTTACCTTTGCTCTGTTTTTAAACCATAGGCCCCTTGCACAGATTTTTAGTGTCATGCATACATGCATGTGTTTGTTGATTGACCTTCCTGATTGCATTAAATTATATTCCTTATATAATTCAGCACCACTTGTTAGATTGTGTTCTAAATTTTTAGATTTGATAACTTTTTCAGTAAGCAATGAAACAAAATATATGAACCAATAATGACAAAACTACCCATTTTGGAACATTTCAATCATAAAAGGCCCCTCAAACTTATGTCATTAAAATCCAACAATATCAGTCAAGATGCATAATCTCTGCAGATATAAAAGTCATCTGAATAATTCCACATTAAAGAGTTCTGTAACTAATGAAGAGGTTGCTGCTGGTAAATAACTTTACATATCAGTGTTTTATCTAAAAATTCAGTGCCTTTGCCCTTGAAGAATAAATTGCCTATGTTACATTAAAAATGGTACACTGGTAATATTGCAATAGGGAATGGCTGGTAAACTGACAATAGGTTCATAGTTACTAGGAGTCTCATCCAAAGGTGACCTACACTCAGGAGTGCAGCACCTTCATCCCTCCTTAAAGTACACCACAGTATCAGCAATCCATCTACATGGTGTAGGAGTACAACCCACAGCCTTCTGCCCCAAAGGCAAGTATGCTACTTGTTGTATTACTAACACTGCTTTCAAATTTTATAGCACAAACACTGATGGCCATTTGCTAAAGAAAACAGTTCCACACAGAAAACAGATTTATCATGAGCAAGAGTAAACTTCTCTTCCCTTGAAACTCATAATTCCTTGAAAATGCACTGAAACTCACATTTCTTAGAAGTCATGTAGTTGGTGTAAAGGATTCAAGCTCTTGTCTCCTGTTACCAAGAAACAGGATTTGAGCCTAAGCAAGTTAAATAACTTGCCTTTTCTAACTGAGCAAGTTAAAAATCCTTAATTAACTAATCTGCCATCACTAACTAGTGTATTACACAAACATACACACACACACACACACACACACACACACACACACACACACACACACACACACACACACACACACACACACACACACACACACACACACACACACCTCTGCTTCACTTACCACCACCAAAGGAATGTACATCTCAGATCATGGAAGGAATGTCTTGCAAGTAAGTTTAAATTGCGCACAAAAAGAAGAAACAGCAGCAGAAACAACATTTAAGTGAGTCGACGCACGCAGAAAAGAAGCATAAAATGTGTGTTGATGCATTCAGAGTGTATTCTGAAAAAAGAACATTGAAAAAGACATGTATTTTTTTTTTTTTTTAATTAAAAATTAATGTGGCAGCCTCTAGCCATTGCCACCCCCCCCCCCCCCAGCCAGCTGGCCTTAGACAACTGCCTAGGTCACTTAGTGCCGGATTTGGCTCTGTACTCCAACAATAGTTAGCTCATTTTTTTCTATTTTAAAGAAATTTCATCAAAATATGTTCTACATATTCTCTGAAAATTGAGCACTAAATCTTCTTTGAAATTTAGCACACTTCATCCTACATTTATTAGAATAGTTGCTCCAGTGATCAACAAACAGGTAAATTGAATGTGGCTTTGTAGTTTGCACAGACTGAGCATTCAATGGGGTCCACAACTTCAGGAATTAGTCGAAAAAATATGTTTAACCCACCCACACCCTATGATTTCCATCTTGCAGAAGATGTGTGAATGAGAAATCAGGTCAATGTTGAGCATCAAAGGTAAGAGTCTTCGTCATAATTTAACAAATAAAAAAGAGAATTGTTAAATAATATATGTGAAGAAAAAAATGTTAGAATAATGCAACCTGATAAAGGTGGGGGACTGGTTCTGATGAACCAGATTGATTACTTGATATGAAATTTAAAAAATATACTTTTTAGACCTTTACTTATATGTTAAAGACTTGTGGGAATTTTTCAAGATTCTTACACCTGAATTATGTATGTTAAGGACCTTTTTCCCATTCTGCCCCATGAAGAGGGAAAGGAATGGTTCAATGACTGGGTCTATATTACATTATCGGAGTTTCAAAACTACGAATCTGATATGGTTGACACCATATGATCGAAGTCTTGAAACTTCGAATCTTTAGCAGAAATCTCTGTACAGCACGGAAAGGGAAGATTTCCCTTTTCTGCACTATAGTGTGATGTCGGAGTTGGTATATTTAAGTAATGGGGGGTGTGGGGTGCAGCCCACCCATGTGGGAGGTGCAGAAGGGCTTTCCCCCTGCTTAGAGCACTTAAATGGTTTGCTTTTGTAGGTTGTTGTGTTTTATTGCATTTTCAATGTTTCAAGACTTCAATTATATGATGTTGACCATATCAGATTCGAAGTTTTGAAATTTTGATAACGTAATATAGACCCAATTATTTCCTTTAGAAAATAGTACTTAATCTGCTATTGACACTGGGGTGATACATGAACTTATGGTAATAGTTTTATCTAGCAATTTTATATAGTTTGATAATATGTATTTTCATCAGATTTCTGAGGTGGCAATGGGTATAGCATGTGTCTCTGCTCTGTTTTTGCAAATGTCGTGATGTCTCAATGGGAAAGGGAATATGCAGTTAGATCATAATCCTGTGATTATTAGTCTCTGTATGTAAGCTTTATGGATGATATATGTATTTTGTGGACAGGCTCTATCAATAAGTTGAATGAGTTCATTGATTACATTAACAATACAACACAGTTTTTAAGATTTACGTATGAGACATCTAGCACCAACTTTTACTGTTTAGATGTTAAAATTACCAAGGGCCAAAAACTTGGAAATGTTGTGTCCAATATATTTAGGAAGCCCACGTATTCCAACTCTATGTTGCACTATGATAGTTGCCACTTATTCCATCAAAAGAAATCAATGTTGAAAGGCCAAATCTTGCATTTGACATGGATGATATCAGATCCAAGCAACTTTTATTGAGAAATAAGGAGGAATGTTAATTAATAGAGAATACCACAAACATTTGTTGGATAGTCTAATAAGAGAAGTAACAACTAAAAGAGAAAAAGGATTCTTCTTCCCAATTTTGGGGAAAAGGATTTTAGTTTAGCCATGATAACTCCAATAATCCCAATAATCAAGTTTTTTTAGAAGAGCCATGATGTTGAACTAAAGCTTAGATTCAGGGAGTATTAGTACTGAGATCTACAAGTACTGGAATCTTATTTCATTAAGTGGTGATATGATGAAAGTTTTGGGGGAGAAGCCAACATTTGTTTACAAAAAGGATAAGAGATTTAAAACGTATGTGTAACAACAGGCAGCTATTAACCCTACTAAGAAAGGGTGTCGCGGTACTCAGAAATGTGGTACAAGCTGATAATGCCGCTATATCTGTGAGGGTTATAACTTTAGTGTTAAGATCAGTCAGATAACTTAATGTGATAAATGTATTAACTGTCTGTCTAAAGGGGTAGTTTACATGGCTAGGTATCAACAGTGTCCAGCTTTCTATATTGGCAAGATGGAACATCATTTTATAGACAGAGTATATGAACACATTAATGATATTTAAAATAAAAACACATGTATTACATTGGTTAAACATATTAATCAATACACAGGTCATACATTTCTATTCTTTGGGATTTAAAAGGTTGATGTGAATACACATGAGGAACTATAAAGTGAGATTTTAGAAATGTGAGAATTATACTGGCATTGCAGAAGAGCCCCCAAGGTTTAAATGGCAAGGTGTCAATTAGGGTCTATATTAGAAAATCGAAAGATAAAAAGAGTGAACGCTCTTTTATCGAATACTGAAAGCCAAAAGCACTAAATATTGAAGACACGGAACAGCGATTTTTTTCCCAGGGAAAAAAGTTGCTGGGCCATTTTTGTGACTTTGCTATTTGCTCCACTGTGGTGCAATCTTGGAGTTGAGATATTTAAGTAGGGGTAGTGTGGGGGTGAACCCCCCCACACACTTTATTTTGTGTTTGGATTTGGGGTTTTTTATTTGTTTGTTTTTTTTTTTTTTTGCAAAACAATGATTTTTTTCCCTGAGAAAAAATTGCTGCTCCGTGTCTTCGATATTTAGTGCTTTTGGCTTTTAGTGTTTGATAAAAGAACGTTCACTCTTTTTATATTTCGAGTTTGTAATATAGACCTGTCAATTAACTGTGTACTTAAAATGCAGTTGTACAATTTTTTGTCTAATATTTTTTTCCTTTTCTTTTGACGTTAACATTTGTACATCACAATGACAGACATTCGTCAACAATATGTTCACCATGAATACAACCATTAAAAGTGTTTAAATGTTGCAATAAAATCTTAACCTAAAAAGAGAAATATAAACTATATACAAAAGTGTTATAATCCTATAATACTTTTTAATATGTTCCATTGTATAAGGGAATATTCATGTTTAAAGTCTGTTAGGTCTTGCTACCTGAATATTAAAATGCCTTTAACTTCCTCTTAGTTTTTGCTTGTCTTTGTCCCCTTATACCCTACTCATTTTATTGTAAAATGTGGTCAAGGAATGTGCTCCAGTACTGTAAGAAGTAGGAACACTTACTTGAGTTATTTGTTACTAATTTATGTGTTGTTATGTGTTTTACTGCCATTTTTTAAACCATCCCATGTCATCAGTGCCCTGTCAAGCCAGTTTTGGGTGATATATAGTTGTATTAGGGAGAAGAAGGTAATCAGTATATGTAGCTTTTGCTTTATTAATCTTTGAGGAGTTATATGCAGTATTGCGAATTCCCACAGCAGTGTGGATTTCTTGTATCCCATTTTCTCTAACCTGACTGCCAGTGAACACCATAGTTTATAGGGACATTTTCAGCTCCAGAAAATATGAATTAAATCTGCTTCTTGAAACTGGCAATAGGGACAATTTGGAAAGACTGATGAATTAAAGTTATTTAGTATGACTGGGGTTAAGTATGTTTTATTTGTAATCACTAGTTGGGAGGACATTAGTTTTTTAAATGGGACCAGTTTTGAGGTTATTTAAATAGACTGACATTTTTTCTTGTCCATAATTTCAGGACATTTTTATTCCAATATTTAGAATAGAGAACAGTGCTTTGATATTTAAGGTATACAACCAATTTGTACGAATTTGATATTTTCTTCTTCAAGCCCAGCATGTTCCATAATGTCCTACATGTGTTTGTTATTCTTATTCACTTCAGGATTTTCTATAAGCATTGTATACATTTCTCTAAATTGTCTCAAGATTACAGTGTAATATTTCGGGGTATTTCAGGCATTTATCATATCTCCAATTGACTGGTTCCTATGAGTGTATATATCCAATATGCTGCTTCCCTTAATAAGGGGATCATTATTTAGATTAACCATATTATTATTTAATTTAAGATTTGAGTTTAAATGGCTTGGTTGTAAGATTTTAAATGAATTGCTAAAGTTTAGTGATTCCATTTTTTTTGTGCAAATGTATTATTTTGTTTTTAAGAGATTAATGTATTTTAACATTTTAAGACTCTTCTTATTAAGAAAAGGAAGGGCTTTGGAATTAAATTTGCAATTGTTTCTATAAATATACTGTATAACATATCCCATATTCTGATCCAAGTAGGGCTCCATTCTTTCTTATATGGGTTATGTTCCAAAACTGCAATAATTCTATTCAAGCTAATTATGTCATAATGTAACTTAAATTCTGACAGTCCCAGACCTCCATTTTCTTTGGGATATATTAAATTCTGGTAACTAATTCTAACTGATTTGGGATGCCAAATAGATTTGGACAGGCTTGTGTTTAGTCTTTTAAAGAACTTATTTTGTATTATTATATCAGAAGTGTTGAATTGAAATAATAAGCTTGACAGGATATTCATTTTAATGGTAGTCACTTTTGATAGGAAGGGGAGTTTTAATTTGTTCCACCTTATGATATCCTATTCAGTGTTCATCCACAGTTTTATCAGGTTATTTTTGTAGAACAATATTGGATCCTGTTGAAAGGACAAGCCTAGGTACTTTAACGAATAGTTTAGCTTTATTTCAGTTATTGGGCAGTACTTGGTTAGATGACTTTTTGGGTTTATAGGGAATACTGAAGATTCCTCAGGATTTAGTTTGTAGTTGGAAAATTTTGAGATATTTTAATGGAGTCTAATATTTTCTTGGGGAGTGTAAAATATAAATTTAGGTAATCTACTAAGGCCATTAATGCAATTTTGTTATTATGTAATTCTGAAATTGTATGATATTTTTTGTGTTATAAGTAAGAATAAAGGTTCTATGTATAAATTAAACAAGTATGGTGACAGTGGCCATTCTTTCCTAGTTCAGTTCACAATTTTTATTAATGAAGAGTTTGTCTTATTTATATAGAGTATTATATGGGTATCTTTGTAGAAAGTTTTGATTTATTTTATGAAATTTTAAGGTAAACCAAAGTGTGGCATAATTAAGAATAAAAAAACTTAAATTAAGCCTGTAAAAAGCTTTATAAAACCTGTTTGGCATGGTAATGCCATGGTATTATGCCTTTTAATCTATTTGTCAATATCGCTGCCAATATTTTGATATCTAGGTTTATCAAGGTAATTCGCCTGTAAATCCATGGATTTTTTAAACAGAATTCTCCTTAGGTATAAAAATTGTCTTGGAATTATTTAGGTGTAAGTCTGTAATACTATTATCTTTTATATAATTGAGAAAGTATAACAGAATTATTGATATTTTCTGTCTGAAGGGATTTTAAAATTCTGTGGTATAGCTATCTGGGTCTGGAGCTTTATTTGTTTTAATATTATTTATTGTTAATAAAATTTCTTGGTGCATGAATGGTGCCATGAGAAGGTCTTGATGGCTTTGGTTTAGTTTTAGGAAAAAATAATGATCCAGCAAACTGTGTGCTGTAAATATATAACAAAGTATATTTAATAAATCTTACATAATAATAAAAGAACAAAATAACAGACCGGTCTCAGCTAGAATAATTTCATAGCCTTCATCAGTGTTAAAAAACAAGTTTGATCATTTGTTCCTTTTATACAATACATCACATATAATGCAAGTTGTGATTGGATACCTCATAAATATTCATTTAATCCCGGTGGAAAAAGACCACCTAGTTTAATGATCCATTTTTTTCTTCTTGGTATAATTTTTGGTGAATAATTATAACTATCAGCCTGTGGACGTAGCATTGTCAATTATTTGGACTATTGTTTGGTTTAGATTAAGGAATATATATAACTCTTTTGGCAAGGGCTAGTATAGTCCACACTGTGTATGGGGCGTAATCAGGGTTGATTTAAATATCACAATATCTAGATTGGGAAGGTTCAAAGTAATATACTACATCAATATTCTTCTTAACTGTACTCATTTGCTAACCTTTGGATTCAGGTAATTTGCAAGTCCTTCTTTTGAAGTTCTAATTTAATAAGTTTTTCATCTCACAGTATACCATATAAATATGGAAATAACCACAATTCTAGTGGGGCTCTCTGCTGATAGGGAGGATATGGAAATATTTGGATTAGGAAACAGCAATAATGTTCACAATGGTACCATAACCACGAGCCCTGAAAACAGCTGTGAGGCCCTTTTCTAGAAATTATACAAGAGCATGAGATCTAATGCATGGCACTTTATGCTCTTTAAAGCTTATTTGGCCAAGGGTATATCCCCTTAGAGGCCTCAGAGTTAGGACAAAGCCTTTGGTCAATGACACTGATGCTGAACTGGCCAAACAATGGGCCAGTGTTTAACAGCAAGCATCCATGGGGTTCATGAATGCACTGGCCAGTTATCATGAAAGAATACTAGATAAAGAGATCAAAGAGACCAAAACCTATGAGGGTCAGTCCTTTTACACTGCATGTTTGAACAAATTGAGTACAGACCTTTTAAGTTTGGAACAGCAGCTACAGGACAAAAAGGTCTGCAAATTCCAGCATGACCAGACAGACTATGAAAGGGGCAACCCATTTATTTACAGTAGACATATCAGGTTTGAGGGGAACAATAGTAACACAACTAAATGTAAGCATCCCAGACCCATACTCAAAAAACAAGGGACCAATACAGATACATCTGGAGCAGACTCATCCTCAGATACAGATCTGGACATGCAGCATGCCTCCGACTCACCCACCCCCAAAAGGAGCAACACTGCAGCCCCTTTAGGCCCTACAAAAGAGCAGGGCATGCAAAAAATAAACAGCATGGGGCTTTTGGAACTACTAACCAGGAAATGAATGTATGTAATAGTACTAATGTGCTAAACATTTCCAATGTTGTTCTGTCAGAAGCACAAACAAATTTATTGAATAAAGGTCTCAATTTTATCCCTGGTTTCTTTGTTTCGGAAGACATTTTAGCACAGGATGTTATGGCTTTTTGTAGATTACTGAAACTTAGATTGCATTTTCATGATACTACTGCCTATTCTGACTCTGATATAGCTTTTACATACCACAAATCTAAATTTGTACCACTAATGCATCATAATGCTCAACTTTTCCAATCTAGTGTTCTCAAAGATTTACATTTCAACTACAGGGGTACTACCAGCAAGGCAAACAATGTCTCAAAGATCGATATGGATCCCTTATGGAAACTAGTCATTAACAAGGAATTGGTGATCCTTTCTGCTGATAATGCTGGGGCTGTTGTAGTTATGAACTGGCAACAATATAATGTTGAAGCATCCAAACAACTCATGGATGGTAGACACTACACTAAAATGCCTTTGGACCCCACATTTATATTCAAGAAACAGACTGATGATTTCTTGGGGTTAGCCGTACAGGAGGGCATTATTACGGATAAAATGAAATACCATTTTACGGTGTCAGACCCTAATAGCCAATACATATACTTTCTACCCAAGATTCACAAAGATCTTTACAATCCACCAGGGAGACCAATTGTTGTGGGTAATGGTTCAATTACAGAGCCCCTTTCCCAATTCCTAACCAAATACCTACAACCTTTGTTGAAATGGGTCAGATCTAGAATCTTGGATACAATGGAGTTTTTGGACATTATCTCCAACATGCAACTAGAACAGGATTGGCTGCTTTGTACACTTGATGTATGTGCACTTTACACTAACATCCCACACTGGGCTGGCCTGGATGCAATAGACTATTGGCTATACCAATCTAACCTGTATGAACCCGGCTTTAACACCTTTTTAATAAGTCTAACAGAACATGTGCTAACCAAAAATGTATTTTTCTACCAGGATCAATGTTACTGCCAAGTGCAGGGAACAGCTATGGGGGCATCCTTTGCCCCCATTTATGCAGACCTCTTTATGGCATATGTGGAGGAATATATTATATATGATGAAACACATAACATCTACCTGGATGAAACAGACATATGGAGGAGGTATTTGGATGATTGCTGGATGATGTGGAGGTCAAATGTGGAGTACTTAATGGAATTTGTGGGATATTTATATGAAAATAAATGGGGTCTTCAGTTTACGGTGAATTGCCATTCAGAACATGTAACATATCTTGATGTCCTGGTCACCAGGAATGATGATAACACACTACATATGGAGGTGTTTCGCAAATACCCACAGTATAACTCCCTCCTACATGCATCCAGCTTTCATCCACCTCACATTAGCAAAACATCCCTAAATCTCAGTTCATCAGAATGAGACAATTTGTTCACATGACTCTACCTTTCAGGCTTTTCAAAAGGATCTTACTAATAGATTGTGGGAAAGGGGCTACAAAATGGGGTATGTTTTAGGGGCTAGCAACTGGGCTGCAGCACTCAACAGAGAGGATTTACTAAAATACAAGGAGAGACAACAAGGACCAATAAAGCAGAATGCGATTCTATTCTTGATACCAAGGAGAAAAAAATGGATCATTAAACTAGGTGGTCTTTTTCCACCAGGATTAAATGAATATTTATGAGGTATCCAATCACAGCTTGTATTATATTTGATGTATTGTATAAAAGGAACAAATGATTGAACTTGTTTTTTAACACTGATGAAGGATATGAAATTATTCTAGCCAAAACCGGTCTGTTATTTTGTTCTTTTGTTATTATGTAAGATTTATTAAATATACTTTTTTAAATACAATTTGTTATATATTTACAGCACACAGTTTACTGGCTCATTATTTTTTCTTGATTTACTTGTTTGGAGCCGTACAGTTCCTCATGCTCAGGGACCCTATTTGTTGTGACACACATTGGTTTTAGGAAGTCAATTTATTTTAAACATTTGTTCTTTTTCATGATCTGTTATTGTTAGATTTGTGGGCCATACAATATGGAGTATAGGTCTTCAAAGATTGTTATACTTTCTTCATTTGTGTGGTAGGAGTCCCCTTCGTATATTAACCCAGCTATAAGGGGAGTGGTTTTATTAATATTTATCAGTCTTGCTAACAGTTTTGAAGGGCTTTGTGTCAATTCTGAGTACCTGGTTAAAGTTTTCATTTCCTTAAATCAATAGTGTTTTGCATGCAATAAATATAATTCTTTTTGAAGATTGTTCAACTGTTTCTCGAAGTTTGAGGTGAAATTTCCAAATAATTTCTCTTCTAAGTTATTAATTTTTTTATTTTATTTCAGTTAGCTTTATTTTACCTAGTGTCTTATAATATGACACTTTTTAATTAGAATTCCACTAATCTGAGCCTTACTTGCTGCCCATTGGATATCATATGGAATTTGTATGTTGGACACATTGTTCTCAAGTTCTTCTAGTATGTTGTTTATTTCTTGTATAATATCTTCCTTTTGAAGTAAGCTTGGATTCAATGTCCAGTAATACCTTCTTTTTTAAAGGTAGCATCACTAGTCCAACTTACATTTAATGTAATTTTGGAATGATGTGAGAAAAATCTGGGCTCTGTGTACTGATTATTGTCAGCTCTTATAAATATTTCTGAAATTAAAAAGAAATCTAATCTAGTCCATGTTTTGTAACATTGGGAATAATATGTAATTTTTCCATTGGTGTATTGTTGTTTTGAAAGCTATAAAAATCAAACAAGTTAAAATCTGTTTTTAAATCTAAAACAGCTGTAGAAGTTTGGGTATTATATGATTTACTCCTGCTTGATCTATATGTCATGGAATCAGCTACTAAGTTCCAGTCCCCCCATTATATGATAGCAGTTTGGAAAAAGACTTACTATTTTGTATATTGTCATAATAATTTATTGTTGTTTTGCACAGGGATTGTATATATTCAAAAATAAAACTGGTTCAATCAAAAATGTGTTTTTGGCAATAAAATAGCACCACCTTCTATTTTCATCTCTATCATACTTTGAAATAATGTTTTTAAATGTGTTTTTAATAATAATTGCCACCCCATTCTGTTAGTTTTGTTACCTGATGCTGTAATTGTTTTGATCCATTTTTTTCTCCATATCCTGCGTCCTATGCCCCTCTAACATATGTGTTTTCTGTATAAATATTATTTCTGCTTTTGATTTATATATTAAGTGAAAAATAAATTTCTTTTTTTTTTCATTTGTATCCCTTTAACATTCCATGAATCTATTATCCACATTTTCTTTTGTCTCTTTGACTGTCAATATTTAAGTGATGTGTACTTATCTCCTTACACCACTGAAACCACCTTTTTAGGTATACAATCAATTGTCTTGGTTTATAGCACTTAACTCTTCCCATCTTAATCCTGTGCCTAACCACAATCCCCCAAGAAGAGATTAACAATATAACACATAGAACTGTGTGTGTGTGTGTGTGTGTGTGTGTGTGTGTGTGTGTGTGTGTATATATATATATATATATATATATGTGTGTGTGTATATATATGTATATATATATATATATATATATATATATATATCTATATATATATATATATATATATATATAGTAAGAATATATATGCATTCATATTAAGAATCATGAGACTTTTTATCCTGTTTACAGTTTAACTTTTTAATAAACTTTTTAACTCTAAAAAAAAAACATTTCAGTAAACTAAGTCGAGCATAGCTTTCCCCTATTTACCTAAACCTATCCCATAGCTCACCTCCAGTATGTTAAAATCTATATAACCAATGTTAGGTCAAAATAACATTGCTTAGTCTTTAATATGTTTTGGTAGTCAAGCATGTTAAACCATTTTGATAACTTTGAGGTTTTCAAAACACAGCTCATCAAACACTTTTCAAGATTCCTCTTTATCCTTATGTTTGTCAAGTTGGAATATGAACATTTGTAGCCTATTAAATATTTTCTTTTCTTTTTCTATTGAGGCATAAACCAACTTATTTGTTGGTTGTTGACATTCCCTATTTGGACTTCTTTCTGCTTTTGTTGGTAATGGAGCAAGTTTCTTAACTGACTTTGTTGAGAAATGAGTAACTACTGTTGCTTTTGTCTAGGAATTAAATTATGTCAGTATTTAATATAGCCTTGTAGGAAACTTATTACTTTAGTGCAGCTTACATTGTTTATTAATTACTGAAATTATAATTTTACCTTATCATCATATATATTTCAAGCAATTATTTATCTTATAGCTTTTTCTATAATTTGTGGACTATTTTGTACATTTGGGTGCATACATCTTACTTTATTTACTTAAACTATTTGCTAATATCCTAATAAATGTATCCACTAGACTATTTCCAATGTAAAATTGCAGGTTCATGAGTTGATCCAGTGTCATTTACAGTTAACATGACCGGTTATATTTTTCTCATGTTCCAAATGAGGATACAAGGCCTGGTTCTGAGTAATTTGTGTTCAGTTCTGCCATTTCACCATGCAGGAACTCCCACCCCACATATGCCCGGTCTAATTTCCGAGATAATCAAAAAGTTTTTCTTTACTTTGTCATATGCTTCTTATTTATTTTATGGCTTTTTGGGGTTCTTTTCTATTAATATTTTTTTTTGTTTCCCATTGGTTCAAAAATTTCTGTCCTCCTTTACATATCCACGCTTCATTCTTCTTTTTCCATCTATTTTTCAGCTGTTGTTGGTAGTGTCTATTTATGTAAGAAGTTCCTTGTTAGGAAAAAGCAGGAAGTGTTCTAGTTAATGATTTCCGACTGGGTGCTAAGTCTGCTCAAACTTCCGTCTGAACCACTCCTCACAAATTTCTCATTCTAGGATATATGTTTATTTTTAATCTTCACTGTATTTATAGTTTTATCTGAAGTTTAATTTTAGTTTCTCAACTTCTTTTTGTTTATGTTTGCATTTACAGGTTTTATTTCTCTAGTTTACTTAGTTTCACTTAAGGTTTAAGATCAGGCACTTCACTGAACGCCTTTATAAAAGCTTATTTTCCTTCTTTTATTGTCCCAATCAAGTATTTATTGCCCTTGTGTTGGAAAATTAAAGTATTTGGTTATCTCATTTGGAACTTGATCTTTCTGGATATTAATTGTGCACAGAATGGTGACATTTGTTGTCTTTCTTGTTTGATATTTATGGGGAGGTCTTATGGGAACATAATTTTATTTCCATTCCAGGTTATACTTTTTTTTTTTTTTTTTTAGCAGTTGTCAGAGTTCTGTAAGCATCCTGATAATTCAGGAATCTCACATATATTTGTCTTCGCTTGTCAAGTGTTTACACTGGCCTTATTTCTCAGTGTGCTCTTTCAGGCACCATCTTGTTAGCTTCCAGTGTGTTTTCCAGTAGACAACAAAGGGTTTGGTGTACTGTCTCAATCAGTTTTGGTTGATCATATTGTTCAGGTACTCCTCTTATTAGTATATTGTTTCTCCAGCTTTTGGTTTCTAAGCCTATAATTCTTTTGTTGCATATCTTAGATGTTGTTAGCATTTGATTTATTATCCTTCTGCAATTGGTCAATTTTGATCTCATTTTCTGTTACTCTTGCTTCCATTTTTTTCCAACCTGTTCACCATTTGATTTATTGCATCTCCGAATGTAGAAAGTTGGTCAGAGAATTTTTGAATGGCTATTTGCAGATGCTGCACTGCTGTTTTTAGACCTCCCAGGCCAGAGATTTGTTTTGTTTTCATTTCATTAGCTGCTTTTGGGTTTTCTTGTTGTTTCACTGATCTTGGTCTTTTTATAATAGTTTTTTTTTCTGGAATTGCTACAGATGAATATTTTGTTTTAGATGTTTGTTTGTCCATATTTTCTGTTTAAGTAGACACCTTGTTTTATTTTGTAGGATACTCTGGCATGTTTTACTCTCTCATGGTAGCATTTCTGAAATTTGGATAGTATTTATCTGACTTTCTTCGTCAAGCTTAGTTTCCATTTCTTCACCAAATGTAAATCAATAGAAGGTATTTTCTTCCTCAAATTTTTCCTTTTCTAATAGCTGTGGGGGGTTTTTTTGGGGGGGTAACTATCTTATTTTAAATTTTTGTGGAGCTATGATGGTGATGTGCTAACAGTCTAGCCACATCTTTGTTCCTGCAGTTGTACAAATTTTAATAATACATGTTTTCATATTTTTGATTAATTAACCATGTTTATATTACTATGTATGTATTTATCAGTTTCAATGGCAACAAAGGAGGTTTTTTGCTGGATTTTTGAAAGCGTTGTTTTGTGCCTATGAGTTTAAGCCACTAGCATACATATACAACCTTCATTAATAATGGGAACTATGCCAAACTCCTTCAAACATGCCATCATACTATCAATCCCAACAGTGACTTCCCTGATGACCTTCAAAGTTAGAGGACAGTCATTAATCTGTACACAGTCCATCCATCCATCCATCCATCTACCCACAGAAGAGAAAGAAATCCAAAAAATCACCTTGGATCTCAGAAGAAACAAGAAAAGTGGCAGAACAAATAAAACAAGCAAAATTTGTCAGTGATAGAAAAAGGTATCACAAATGAACTGAGAGTTTCAATGTCAAATTTGGAAAGACAAAGAATGATATTTCAAGGATATCTGTCAGAAAATTGAATTGGAGCACATAAACAGGAAAAACAGACTAGCTAATCAGGATATTAAGAGACTGTGGCAGAAATTACAACCTCGATTGTGGATGCTTAAAGATGCCAATGGAATGATATTGAACGATCCAGAAAGCATTGAAAAAGAGATGAAAAGAATATATGGAAAATGTATACAAAAAAGGCAATGTGGGTAACATTGGGGAAATTGAACAGGAAACTGACATAAAGGAAGAACCAGATATTTTTAAAAGAAGTCATAGCAGCAGTTAAAGCTTTATCAAACAAGACACCTGGCATTCACGGTATTCCAACTGAATTAATCAAAGGCTCAGAAGGTGCTATCATAGCCCACACTCGATTCTGTCAACAGTGTCAACAGATATGGAAGGGAAAAAACATGACCAGCCAACTGGAGAATATCATTGTTCTTTACTACACAGAAGAAAGGCGATGCTAAGGATTTTAACAACTACAGAACAATTGCATTAATTCCAAAAATACTTCAAAATACTGCTGAAAATAATACAAAGAAGGCTAGAATCATATGTTGTACAAAAACTACCCAAAGTTCAGGCTGGTTTCAGAAAAGCTCAAGGAATAAGAGACATTATTGCCAACATTAGATGGATATTGGAGAAGAGCAAAGAATACCAAAACCCATATACTTTTGCTTCATCAATTACAGCAAAGCTTTTAACTGTGTGGATCATGATAAACTATGGAGAATTCTAGCACAAATGGGAATACCCAAACACATAACTCAGCTGATAAAGAGCCTTTATGAAAATCAAGAAGCTACAGTGAGAACTGAATATGGCAATACTGATTGGTTTCCAGTAAAACATGGTGTCAGGCAAGAATGCATGTTGTCACCTTACCTGCTCAACCTTTACAGTAAAGCCATCTTCAGAAAAGCAAATCTGAAAGAAGAGAGAGTTGGTTTTAAAGTTGGCGGCCAAAATATAAACAGCTTGCGCTATGCAGATGACACAACGTTCATCCCCAGCAGCAAAGAAGACATGCTGTATCTACTGAGAAAAGTTAAAGGAGAAAGTCATAACATGGGATTAGAACTGAACATAAACAAGATGAAGATTTTGAGCTTGAAGATGATAGAAGTTGTAAAGAATTTTAATCTCGTGGGCTGTTTTGTAAACATGTAAGCAACTAGCAGTTCAGAAATACTTACCAGAATATCACTTTGCCACTCTATGATAAAGGATCTTGACAAAGTATTCAAAAACAAGGAAATAGCACTCAAAATGAAAATCAGACTTGTCCATACACTCTTTTTCTCAGTGGTCAATTACAGATGCGAAAGCTGGACACTACAGAAATGGGACAGAAAGAAGACTAACTCATTTGAACTTTGGTACTGAAGAAGGATTCTATGCATGCCGTGGACTGCCAGAAGAGCTAACAAATAATTTTTGGAAGAGATCAAACCGGTTATGTCACTCAAAGCCCAAATGATAAAGTTATGACTATCTTATTTTGGTCGTACCATCAGAAGAGAAAGAGATCACTGAAGAAGGACATCATGTTTGGAAAGATCGAAGGAACCAGGTAGAGGGTGGCCTGTAACCAGATGACTGGACACACTGACAACAACCATAGGGATGAAACTGAAGGACCTTGCTGGACTAGCACAGAACCGACTTCTTTTTGGATCTTTAATTCAGCAGGTCACTAGGACTCCCAAAAGTGACTTCCCTGCTAACCTGGACAGTTACAGGACAGTCACTAATCTGTGCATAGTCCATCCATCCATCTACCCATCCATCCATCCACCCATCCATCCATCCATCCATCCATCCATGCATCCATCCATCCACCCATCCATCCACCTGTCCATCCTTCCACCCATCCACAGCACCTTTTTTCCAGTTTTGCAGATGTGGTCAAGGTTTCACTTCAACAGTCACAATCAACTAGAGCCAAGGTTCACACCACCAGCTGGCTAGCCCTTCCGCTGATTTGTGCGCAGTGACTAAGATATTAAAACATTGCTCTACAAATAATTATTGAACCACAAAAATAAATAAATATTGCATATTTTTTGTGGTGTACAGAATAGCTTCCACAAATGACATATCACACTTGCTACTTTACAAAAAGCTGCTGATGCAATTTGTAATAACATTAATGGTGGCCATCTTATAGCAAGCATATTTATAGATATGGCCCATGTAGTTATCTCAGTTAAATATTTCATCCTCCTACTGAATCTAAATAAATTTAATTTCAGTATAAGGACAATCGACTGGTTTTAGAGATACTTGCCAAATCACTACTTTTCTCACTATTTGTAACTGACATTTCCTCAGAACTGTCCTCCAAAAATGTAATAATATAGGCAGATAAAATACTGCCACTGAAATCATATAGATCCTTTAACAGTCTGCAACCAACACTATAAATCATTTTCAGCAGCTGAATTTGTCAAATAAAAAATAGTAGTTAACCCTTAAAAAGTCTGCAATAAGGCTGTACACTTCACTGCAAACACTAAGTGATACACCATCCCTAGTCCTAAGAGACCCGCATCAGTAACCACATAGCAAGCATATCACTGTAAAGATATATGATCCTCTTCCTTAACATCACCTGATCCTTAAAAACTCATACAGAAATACTACTTAACAGAACCATAGCCCAACTAAAACTCTACTTTAATTATCACATCTTGTCCTCCTACATCCCACAAATGTGCTTGCTAAAAAATGTCAATATTAAAGCTGGAATATGGACTACTCCAACTGTAAACCACTGTTAACAGAATCTGCTGATTTGTGCTGTTGCAGACCCTTTAATGTACCACTTTAATCTGTTAAAAAGATTATACTGTCTCCCATTAACAAGTAGAGCCACCTTCCATCTTAACACCCTCACCTCTGAATTAATAAATCTGAGTTCCTTCCCAACCATAAATGATAAGGAAACCACTGCTCTCTGAAATGCTAGTTTTAAAACACCCACATTAATTTTCACACACTTTACTTGCCCTTGGTATGATGGCATGTCTGAGAACGTAGACTGCTACTTGAAATCATCTACTCAATGACATAAGCAACCAGGAAATAATGAAGTGGTTTCAAACCAAACTGAACACATACTTAACTAAAAAAATGCAAATGCTTTATTAATTAGGATAGGTTAATAATCCAGTAGTTACCTAAAACACTGTGCTGTAAAGAAATTACATTCTAAGATAACTGTATGTCCTGTAAAAATAGTTTTGTAAAACCAAACTGTTTTACAGGCAAATGCGTGTCCTACCAAAGGAGCACTGTGCCTAACTTACAAAACATTTGGTCTTTATATATATATAGAAACTTACTAAGCCAAACCTTTTCGTAACAAATATAAGACACTGCTATATATGGTTTATAGTACACCCAGAGTTTTACTTCATGTCTACGACCTATATCTGTGTAATAAGCTTAGAGTTAAATGTTAGATAGTTATAGAATGTACTAATTGCTGCAATTACAGCATTTAGGATGGTGCACAGATTGTCAAATGGGCTATACCTTATGATATTTCCTCTATAATTCTGTAAAACAACATATGAAGACATTCTAACAAAATGTTTGATATAATAATACCCAATCATGTATAAGCTGAGTTCTTAAAACGAATAGTAATTATTTTGAATAATATATGTTATTAAATAATATTTGTCTAACCTGCATTAAGTACTTGATTTCTGAATAATATTCATGTTTGCTCCCCTAATTAAAATAACAGTCCAGAACACAGCTAACATTTTATAGTAATAAATAATGAATTCTGCATCAAGGATTAGCCTTAGAATATATACTACTTGAAAGCCAGGGAAATGAATGACTTAACAAAAGAGGTAAGCTAATTCTGAATAACTCGATGCTTAAATGATAGCCTTGCCCTAGTTAAGTAGGATAAGCTGTCCATAGCTGCATAAATGGGTAGCAGTAATACCTTATTTAAAATTACAGCTGGCTCATCAAGCTGACTAATGCAAAGTTTTTTAACATTTAAATGTTTTAAGTATTTTTTGGATGGATTTGGCATTACTCAATACATTTAACTAGCTCAGTTAAAAACTGAATGGCATTTAGTGTCACTATGGTAATATGAAAAATGAATGCTGTTAGGAAGGAAGGAAAATGTTCTGGACACTTCACTTCATTACTTCGTGTTAAGAGTTCTCTCCTAATGCCTTTCTTCTATATCAGTTATCTGCCATATTAGACAGAAACATTGTTCTTTTTTCCTCAGGAAGTAAAAAAGTTTACATCACATTAAAGTAGTATGTGCTGTTTATACAAAGACCAAAAGAGCATTTGTTGACATACCATAGCACCCCATCAATAACAGTCTGTGTAAAAGGAATACCTCATGTGAACTACTTCTGTTAATGATTATAAGAAATACACAGTTTAATTTGCAGTATTAGTCAATCAAGCCATGTTAAAGGATGCCTAACACATTGTTATGTATGAGTCAGCTAAGTTTACTGAAATTTAGCCGTGGGTAACATATTTTACTAAATTGTACAGCTGTGGTTCCTGAGTTGATGATTCAACCAGCCATCTTGACACTGCATGCAGACACCCACTCTTGGATAGTCATCTGAGGTAACAGTAACAGTAAGAGAGTATTAGTCACAAAACAAATCAAATGCATGCTAGATGAAGACTCCACAACTCCAGTATATACTGTAAGCTAAAAAATAGCAATATATTAAACACAAACCCAGCTGCTACACAACAGTATTTTCACAAGACAATGCAAAAAAAGAAAGGCCGTGTTACCAAATGACATATCAATTTCATTACTTTTATTGCTTTGTCTCGTTTCTTTCCTCAGTACAGAACAATCATAAAATGTAAGTGAACTTTATGTATGCTGCAATACATCACCTAGCCAAACTGAATGAGGCACAGTATTGAGAAACAGACAGCAAATGTTAAAATTATTCATATATACCTGCATGGCTAAATAAAATGTTCACTGTAAATGTAATTCAGAGACATGTTAACCACAATGAGGAAAAATTCATTATCTGCCTAGAAAAATGTTTAGCAGATAATGGTTAAGTGAATCTATAAAGCATGCCTGAACAAAACATAAATGCTTAAAATTGTTAAGCAAATAACTTCTGAATGAGTATTATATAAATAATGTTGTTTTCAGTAAAATCATTGTTTTAACTCCAGAGCTTCATTTTTGTACAGCCTGCACTGTTTGCTTCATATTTCAATAATTAATACTGTATCCCTTCTATCTAAATTTGTGCTAAAGGCCTATAAACTGAAATGTGTATACACAAGAAAGCTCGATAGTATTGAAATCCTACACAAATGGAGAAATGTCTAAGTCATGTTTTAGGCAAGAAGTAATGCCTGTCAGGATGTGTGTTATTATGGAAATAATGCCCACCCAGGAGTGTTCTGAGGCCCAATGTGGCAGGTGGAGGGCCTCTACATCCCTGGAAGGGTATAATTTCCACAATAACATCCACCCTGGAGGGCATTATTGCACTTAAAGAAAGGGCTGTCTGTAAAATTGTTGTGTTTTACTAATTTTTTTTTATTACTATATATTTTTGATGTAAAACATTTCCTCCGCCTAATGTTTCAAACTTGCTGTTTTATATGTTAGTGGTGTTGGAGGAAGCATTTTACATCCAAAATATCACACTTTAAGCAAGTTTGTAATGTTATAAGAGCAATAATTAAAATTCCTTTCTGTTTTTGAGCCTCCATTCGCCCTTTACTTTAGGCTTTATCCACATTTCTTCAGCTGAAAGGTCCAGAGGTGTGCAGCCTTCTTTACTGTTGCTTCTGCCAGTAATCCAACTCTCTCTCTCTCTCTCTCTCTCTCTCTCTCTCTCTCACAAGCACACCTCTGCTTCAGAAAATACATGCTAACACAAATCCCAATATTCAAGTAAAATATGTTTCTATTTTGAGCCTTTGACCCCCTTTATTTTAGGCTTATTCAATTATCTTGCGCTAAGAGATAAGAGCATACCTCTCAACTGTCCAGATTTTTGCAGAATATGTAGATTTCTGGCTCATATGGTTGGTCCATTCCTCATAAAATGTGTAGTGTTCTGTTAAATAATTGGGGACTGAATTCATTAAGTAATGAAAAACATTTAAGTTTCCGACTTCATATCCTTTAAAAAATACATGCTAATAGAAACACTGTAATTCTAGCAACTTTCTAAGTTTATAAGAGCAATATTTAAAATACATCCCTATGTTTTTTCCTTTGTTTCCGTTATTTGTGACTCTGTCCAGATTTTTGTGCCAAGAGGTCGAGGTACGCCAGGATGCCAGGGATCCCCCAATTGCTCTCACTCTTCATTTTCACACACACACACACACACACACACACACACACACACACACACACACACACACACACACACACACACACTCTTTTTTTCTGTTTCATTTGTTTTTGATCATCTTTCTCTCTCTCTCTCTTAATTTCATGTAGACATACATTCTCACACAGAGACATAAACATACCCACACACACTTTTTATTTTACTCTTTTTTATTTTACACTCACTAAACAGCTTAATGAGCATAAAATACTGGCAGTCATTAGTTTTTTTTCAGTCCAAGCTCCACGGCAGCTGCCATGAAGTGGCAGACTCATTTTTCAGTACATCACCTGCAGATTATCACCCTGCTGGAGAACAGTCATTCTCCAATCATGGTGCAATCTACAGGTTGCCTATTCTCTAATATGTATTACTGTAGGCATCATTTTGTATTGAGCAAAATATAATCTGAGAGGAGAAAAAGTTGAGCTTAGGTATTTTTTATGTGTAGCCAAGATAGTTGCAAACTAGTTACCTAATTGACTCTAAAGAGCACACGGCCTATTAGCATATGCTGTTTCCCGGGAATATCTCATTACCATTTACTGTAGGCCACAGAGGCACCCACCAGTGGTGGTACAGCACTGTGGTAGGACTGTCCCCGGAAATATCTCATTACCATTTACTGTAGGCCACAGAGACAGCTACCACTGGTGGTACAGCACTGAGGTAGGGCTGTCACTGGTGTCACTGAATCAGACATGGTTATCACAAGGGCCAAAAATGGGCTTAGCCCTCACTGTAAGCTTTTTTAATTTTTTTCCAAGGAGCATGTTACTAAAAGAAAGTAAACAATATCATAACAGAATGTGAAGACTAGTGAATAAATGAATTAACAATAATGTTTGTTTGGTTCCAGTCTCTAAGAAACCAATATACCAACAGTATTTATGCAATGGTTAATTTGCAGGTACTATTCTGACTTTTTTTTGATAATGGTTGTTGTTGTTGTGTCTTTCGGCTTTTCCCGGTTAGGGGTCACCACAGCGGAACTCCGGTCTGCTAATGATTGGCAGTGAATTTTTATGTGCAGAGTTGCCAGCCCTGATGCACAACCTTCAACGAAGGTACGCCCATTCATGCATATCTCCACACAGAAGATGCTCTAGCTGAGAATCGAACAGGACAACGTTTTAGTGTGAGGCGACAACGCTACCGCAATTTTTTTTTTTTTTTGATAATGGTGAAGTCAGTAAATCATAGATTTAAAATGCATACTGTTATAATGGCTGCAGCTACTTTATAAAAGAATATCCCATTATTTGTGGCATTATTGTCAGGTGATATAATGAGTACTGATCCATATATGAAGCTCAGTTATACTTCAAAGGGACTATTACCTAAATTATTTACTTTGCTAAACTATTTAAATTGATTTTTAACAGTTTGTGCTGCTGCTCTTCGCTTTTTTGTTGTATTTGCATTCAGAAAGGATTTCCTTTTGGTGGCAGCCAGGTTTATGTCTTGTGTTTTTCAGTGGTATATTGGCCCACAGATCCATGTCACATATCCTTCCTTAACATGCCTTTGATTTTTCAAGCCTAGGTGCTTTACTTTATTTTTACATTATGTCACTGTTAAAGTCATGAATGTATGGGTAGAGTATGAATAGTGAGAGAATCTCTCATTAAAGCTCTAAGTGAGTTTGATTTGTTAAACCTTTTAAAATTAAAGAAATGTAATTGTGTCACTGTTATTAACAAACATCTTGTTTCACTATTTCAGGCCATGTTGTAAATCAGAAGGGTATTGAATGCTCATTTTACTATTTTCACCTCATGCTGAGAGCTAGGCATGTTCTAGGATTAAATAAATTGTCAGAATACTTCTGAATACTTTTGCTAGCCCACAGTCAGACAGAAATCAGCCTAAGCCATGTTTTTTTTCCTTTTTCAATTAAGGCTTCATCTTTGATTTTGTGATCTCTGGAACAGATGCAGTAGGAGAAGGACTCTGACAAGACTGAATATGCAGCTAAAAGCTATGTGGCAGGGAAACTGAAGTGATCTGAGAAGACGGATTAATTGACACAACTGAAGTGATCTGAAAAGATAGATTAATTGGCACAACTGAAGTGATCTGAGGAGATAGATTAATTGACACAACTGAAGAGATTTCTTTGAGAAGTGTGCTCATTGCACATGAAATAGCAATACAAATGCTGATAGACCATTTCATAAAGTATGCATCTGCACCTAGTAAAACGTAAATATTCAAACTGAGTAGCCATTTGGGAAGGACACAGACAGTAAGAAAAATAGGTTGAAGCTTTAAATTAAGGAAGGTTCCATTTATGATTCATTGTAGTTTATCTGTCTGCCTAATTGGCCTGACTGTCAATATAACAATTGAGAAATCTAACAAAAGTATGTCACCAGCTAACAGTAATATTGTCTTATACTTCAGAAATTCAGCTTAAACTGATTAACTGTCACAAAATCTGTTCCAGCTGTGTTAACTGGAAATGCTCAGCATAAGGTGATGAGTGTTTGCCTTCAGTACCTTTGCTAATTGTTAGATAAGTTGTTGGAGTAAAAGCACCTGGACATTTCTTGAATGGCATTAACAGTTTTTAATGACATATTTTCTCATTTGTGTCTACAATGAATGATTTTTTATGCTGCCTGATTGCCTGCAAAATCAATGATCAGAAAATTTGGTCATAGGATCCAAAGTTTCAGAAAACAAAAGAAAGGGTCAGTGAGGGCATAATACCAAAATATTCTGAGACTCCAGACATACATAGACTTGAGTTATTTTAATCAGAGTAGAAGGTAACAACTATAATATTTACTACACAAGCTTTAATGAGCAGTGTTAAACTATCTATGTGTGTATCGTCAAGTTTAAAATGACTTAGAAAAGTCAGTAAGAAGTTAGGTAAGAAGAAATTTAATTACAGATGAAGAGTTTGTCACTCAGACTAAAGCTGAACTGCAGTTATGTTTCTACATATGTCATTAGGAAATAAAATAACAGTTAGGAGAGTTAACAGAGTGGGACTACATTAAACCAGAATGGTTTAAGAGACACATTGTTAGACTACTGAGGTCTAACAATGCATTCCCTTTTCTTAATCAGCAAACTGCAATTGACTGTTTATGTTTTTTTTTCTGGATATGATAACATTTTCCATAAGGAGTCATCTTAAATACAGAAAAACTCAGCAATGCTGTTATTAAATAAGCATAGCTCAAAATACCTGAACAGTTTGATGCCTTTATGAAGTTCTGATTAATGAGCCCTACATCAATATAACAAGTATCCTATGACATAGCAAATTTACAGTGCTGAATTTTTACATAAGATCAATTCCTCTGACTTTGTGTGGAATTCTTTTTAACATACCGGTCTTGAACATGTAAATAATTGTGGGAAGCTGTGTATAAAAAATGAGGTGCTTTTACACAACATGGTGACAGACAATGCATTATAAACTAGTAATGAAAAGGAAAATAAAATATAAGATCTAGAAATTATTTAATACTTCCTGCACCATAATGTTGGGAATGATTTCTTCTTTAGACCATGGTAATATT
>NC_056739.1:987513534-987526034 GCF_019279795.1 Protopterus annectens | reverse complement strand
AAGTTAACAATCACTTGTAACATGTTATGCTACATCAATAACCAATAAAAGTGAAAGTACCATCTTGCAGCCAAGTTAGATTTTATTTGTTCATTTATTTATTTGGTTATTTTCTTAGTTATTTAAGGTATGTAGACATGGCTAAGGGGCTTTCAACTATAACCTTGTTAAACAAGAAATCAGAGACAGAAAATTATTTATAATATATACAGTACACAAATGTAAAAGAGTGTAATTTAGCTGCATATTCAGCCTTTATGTGGAACTCAATAAACAGGAATATCTTACACTCAGTGATAAAGATACTAACGCATATGAAATATCATTTCACTCAACTACATATTTTACATTTGGTTACCAGGAAAGTCCGACTGGACAGAAGTCCTTTTTCAGCAGAGGCACGGGGAGAAATGCTCTACAAATAACAGAGGCTAAAAATACAATTTTGCAGTATCAAGATAATATACATCACATCAAATTCAAAGAACAACTAAAATACACTACATATAACAGAGATTAAAATACAATTTTGCAGGTGCAGTATAAAGACATTTTACATCACATCAAATTCTTATAACAATACATTTGATAACAATATAAGTCAGATTATGCTAATAGAAATTTAGATGACAATACCAATGATTGTGGTAGAAATTAAATGATTTCAGCCAGAGGGTTGAAGCACCATAAGGTAACAATTAAATAAGAACAGTATGCAGAGGTATTTTAGTAGAGGATGAAGAGAGGTTTACTGCCTAAGAGGAAGGGAGGGTGGTGACCCTCAATAACCAGGGGAAGATGGTGGTAAGCTAGCCTGGTGAGTCACATTTACAAGTCCAATTGAATTGTAAGTGTGATTTTAGAGTTTTTTTAAACTGAGTTAGGGATGTAGTGGCTGTTAAGTTTGTGGGCAGACTGTTCCAGTTTCTAGCTATATAGTGTGAATGGAGGGAGGCTCTGGGAGAGTTGTTGGCTTTAGAGACTTGAAGGGGAGGTTTGTTCTTGGAGTGTAGGACCCTGGTACTATTGTAGGGTTGTATTAGATTTTGTAATGCTTCGGTTTTCTTTGGTTGATATAGAATTTTATGGGTTAGTATAAGTTGGTTGTAGAGAAGAAGATGTGGAAGTTCAAGCCAGTTGAGTTTCTTAAGGACGGAACAATGATGTGTGGGACATCAGCTATTGGAGAAAAATTTTGCGATCTTTTTATAACAGGTCTCAAGTTTAAGTAAATCTGATTTTCTAAGATTGGTGGGGATAGGGGAGGCATATAGGAGTGTGGAGATAG
The DNA here is from genome assembly GCF_019279795.1 of Protopterus annectens. Classification (NCBI taxonomy): domain Eukaryota; kingdom Metazoa; phylum Chordata; order Ceratodontiformes; family Protopteridae; genus Protopterus; species Protopterus annectens. Next base: position 987,524,746 of record NC_056739.1, on the reverse strand, counting down.
GATGTGTTTGTGCTACTGTAGCCCTAGTGCTATCTGTGAAGAATTGTTTATTATAATATAGACCCCTTAGTTTTTTATGTACTTTCTTAATTGTGAGAGATATGTGGGTGTCAAATTTCATGTTGCAGTCTATCTCAACTCCTAGAAGTTTGGTATAAGTGACAGGGGCGATAACTGTATTATTGTTAGATATGATAGTAAATGAGGATGTAGGAGAGGAGTGGTTGCTTGGTTGGAATGTGACAAGTTTGGTTTAATTGGGGTTTAGAATAAGTTGAGGCTTGGTTAGCCAGTCTTCTACAGAAAGGAATGATGCCTGGGTAATTAGTTGCAGCTCTTGGAGAGGAGAGGAGATGATCAGAGTTGAATCATCAGCGTATTGGATGACTGAGACATGTAGAGTAGAGGTATGGAGGTTGTTAGTGAAGATAGAGAACAGTAAAGGAACAAGGATGGAGCCTTGGGGAACGCCCACTGTAACTGGTAATAGAGGTGTGAGTTCTGGTCTCCATTGCACTGCTTGCTGTCTGTTTGCTAAATATCTTTGAAGCCAGGTAATGGTGGGTTTGCTAAAGTTCAGTTCTGAGAGGCAATGAATGAGTTTATTGTGACTGACCATGTCACATGCCTTAGAGAGGTCAAGGAAGACAGTGGAGACATACTTACCGTTGTTTCTATGGTAGTTTACTGTATGAATGAATGACATAAGGGCTGTTTTGGTGCTGTGGTGGGGCCTGAATTCACATTGAGTACCTGTAAGAAGGTTATGGGTGTTCAGGTAATCCATAATTTACATGTCTGCTCACCTCTCCAGTATTTTAGACAGAGGTGAGAGTATTGCTATAGGCCGGTAGTTGGTTAACTCTTTAGAGTTACCCCCTTTGTGCAATGGGATAATTTGAGAGACTTTCCAGATCTCAGGGACTAGGCTTCTGATATTGAACAGTTGATAAGAATGGATACTAGGTGTGCAATTGCGTCAGCTGCTATTTTCAAAAAGTCTGCTGGTAGTTTGTCAGTGGCTAAGGTTGTAGGTTTTAGTTTCTTGAGGAGTTTTTTTTTTATTTTGTCGGCAGAGACAGGATGGAAGGAAAAGCAGTTGTTTTTATTGTGGAGACTGGGTGTTTGGCTAGAGGGTACACAGCGTTGAGAGTTTACAAGTGTGAGAATGGATTCAGTGTTATGGTTGTGGGGGGGCATACCAGACTTTCCAGTGTGGAGTATGTTGTTAATTGCAGACCAACATTTTTTAGGGTTGTTTTGGTATCTGATTTGTATATTGTGGTAGTAGTTAGTTTTGTCTATTTTGACACTTTTTTTGCTTTGTCACAAAGTTCAAGAAATGCCTGTTTGTCTGTAAGTGACCATGTTTTGTGCCAGAGGGCCCATGCTTTGTCTCTGGATTTCAGCAGAGTTCTACTGTCTTTGCTCATCCAGAGGGCAAAATTAGCTTTGATTCTGATGGTTCTGGGAGGGGCCTAGGAGTTTAGGATGTCTGAGAAGGTAGAGTTAAAGTATTGAACAGCTTCGTCAAGTTTAAGGTACTTTAGAGGAGTCCAGTTAGTTGAATTAAAGTATTTTTTGTTTCTAATTGTCTGGTAGTTGATGGACTTATCTTGAGTTATGCAATGTCTTATTACAAAAGTGGGTAAATGATCACTCAGACTGTCTGGGAGGCAGCCTGAGTGATAGATGATAGTTGGCCTGTTTGTTAGATTCCAGTCACGGATAGACTGTCTCTTTGTTGCTTTGCCAAATCTAGTGGGAGACTATATGATCTGAGGAAAATCCATTGGGGTTCATTAGGTTATAGTGGCTCAATCTTGCTTTAAATCGCTGGAATGGCAATATGCGCATATTAGCAAGTGGAAAAGTGTTACAAACATTTGGACAACAAAAGGAGAATGATATACTAAACACTCTAGTAAATAAGTCTGTAAGTTGGGGGTGTGGATGTTAATGAATTCAAGCCGCAGATTAATGAATTATTTCTGGGTAGACAGTCAAGTGTGGGCTAGTGATTCAAAAAAGAGAATTTGAAAAATAAAGAAGGAAGCAAAATTATTCTTCTGGACTGCCTTTGTTTTACTGAGTGTAATGCAGTATCTCTCAAGCCAAGATATTTGGAAAATAAAGCTGGACATTTTATTTATTTATATAAACTTGCCTATGGTACACTTCTATTGAAAAAGGAGCCTTCCATAATCAGTGGTAAATCATATTCTAAGAAGATAGGCTAACTTATGGAAGGTACCAGGAAGTCAGATGAGATTACTTGATACTAAGTTTAGATAACAGAAAAAGGTTATAGGTGACAGTTTGATACAGAGGTTTAAGATTCTATGCTGCTGGACATACATCCTGCATCAGTCCTGGGTTTGGATCCCACAGCTTCTATTTGCCTACTGTGTGAATTTGAGACTCCAAGCAAGTCACATAATCAGATATTGTCCCAGGTCACCCCTGAAAAGGGACCATGTGTTTAGTGGGTGTATCCAGTTAACATTTTTTTCATGAGGTAGAGCTGCCAGAAGAGCAGATATTTAAACCAATGTACTGATCAAAAGAGCCATTGCCATGGAACACAAGGATAAAGCCCTAACTACTACCCAAGCAACCCCAGTTCTGTTAGTTTTCCAGCCATGTGAGGTACTGGCAGCATGGAAGGTTGTTCAAACACACTCGCTGAGTGGCGAGATGGTTCACAGAGGGGAATAGCCCTTTTTGTTGTCACTGAACACAGGGATGGGGACCAAGGAAATAATAATAGATCATAGTAATCACCTGAGCAGCAGATGCATTTTGCAGCACTGCTCCTCCCACCCCCCACCAGACTGCCCTTAAGATTCACTCCATTCCTAACTGACTCAGAGCAGGAAAGAGGATCAGTTATTCCTGGGAATAACCAGGAGCACTGGGATGATTAGGATGAATGAAGAGAGAGAAGAAGGAAAATTAACTTAGCAAAAGAACACTTTGTGGAAACAATAATGCCCAAGTTTTGCAGACATGGGAGGAATGCTTGCTTGTAACAAAAATCATGCTTTTTTTGAAAATGAAGTAGAGGTTCAACATGTTAAACTTAGCATAAATCTTGAAAATATGTTTAGTCCATGTAGTATTAATACTGGAGTGTCATTTGTTGGCAGTCCTTAAAGTACATCACCAACTCAGAAAAGATCATGAACAATAGGCAGGTTTATAAAATAGCAAGGACAGACTCCTAGACATATCTTGTAGGATGTAAAAATCCACCTGGATTGTGCGGGAGAAGGAATTGCCTATCTTAACATGGAAGGATTTGATGAGGTTTGTATTAATCAGTCTGACTGATGTAAGAGTGAGTACTTAATGTGCTACTATAGCCAGGAGTTTAGAGTCATGCATGAAAGGACTTTCTTAGGTTGAGAAATGCAGCTTGCAAATGTGTTACGGCTCATATTACTTAGGATGCAACTGCTAGGTTATTTCATCTCTTTGTAGAGTCAAGTTGTTACATGCTGCTGAGGTTATGTTAATTTAGTTGTAAGGGATGGCCCTATCCAGTATGTTTAATAGTGGGAAGAGATATTAAATAATAGAGAGGAAAAGGGGAGGAACACTTGATAGGGAGGATTATTACTATTACAGATATGTATCAATCAGAAAATGTGTCTTTGGAAACTAAGAAATTATCGATGCACCCATAAGGGATTTTCATGAAGGTATCAAAAATATTAAACAAATTAGTGATGTGCATAAGAGGCACTATCATGACAGTGTCACAAATCTTAAGGAATTTGGGGGTTAGACCATCATAGTGCCAGTGTCGCAAATCGTAAGCAATTTGAGGGTCGGACCATCAGACTCAGCATCACCACAGGTTGACAGCTGCTTCAACTGAATTAGTAACTTGTGAAATGGGCACATGCTGAAAATTAGACAATGGGGTCTATTCTCTGAAATAAGCACCAGAATACACATTGGTTTGGGAGTAGGCATAGATAGCAGTTTGGCAATGTCAGAATGAATGGTTATGACATGGGATGGTGGTTTGAAAACTATGGCACAATGAGCCAGTAGCAACAACCTTAAGACAAATGCTTCCAAAAACATATTTTGTTTTTTAAAGAAAGTTGAATGGAACTTCGGATGAAAGCGAAATTATATTGATATTTATAGGGTAGAGACATTTAGAACATTGCCATCCTGATACATAATACATTAAACTTTTGTATGAGTATTAAAGGCATATGTGCAGGGGCACAGGAAAATAATTTTCTTGGGTGGCGAAAGCCAGGGTAACGTTTTGGCTAGGCTTGCATAGGCCCTAGGGCCAATAGCCTAGTACCTACCTATGAACCTATGAACCTATGTGGACAAATATAAAATAAATGGCAATGTTTTTCATTTTCTGAGGTCAAGTAGTCATTGTATATTTTTTAAACTATTCATTAATTTGGTCAGATCTAAAGTAAAATATGTCAACATCCTGTGGTGTGCATGTATGAGAAAGAGGAGGATGAAATTAGACTACTGAATTATTTATAAGAAAACAGCATCATGACACAGTTGTCTTACCCTAAAAGGATAAAAAATATATTTCCTTTCAATTAAAGAAAGCTAAGAGTGAACTTAAACAATGCTTAAAACCGTATTTAGACTGCTATCTCTTTTAATGTCTGAGGTCTGTATGTCTACTACATTGATAACCAAAAGGATTACAAACTGGTTTTATGAAGTGTGGTAAAAAGCTAGCAAGAAAAAATTCAGGGATGGTAGGCTTAGCTAATAATTTCCAAGATGAATGTTTCAAGCTGGGGATGGCACACTGTCACATATAAGCTTTTGCCTGTATTAGGTGTTTTGATTGCTTGGGCTACTGTACCTGAATTTAGTAGCTGTCCATGCCCATTTGTAGTAGAAGTCTCCAATCACAAAACTGCAATATTTACTCAAAAGCTTTCAGAAGAATAATACATTGCTTGCTTTGATAAGTATTGTCATGATATGGGCAAGTGCCTGCACATCAGGTGGAGTTTTGTAAAGAATGATATTTCCTTTGAATATCAAACAGATTTATACAAGATGCTTGTGTTACAAATGTATTAGAACTGCATGTCATTTGTATATCAAACTGATTTTGTACAGATGCTTGTGCTGAAAATGTATTTGTGAGCTTTGCTTGTGTTGAAATGCATCAACAGTGCACCCTGCTGAAATGAAGAGAAATGCACATGTATTTTTGTAGCTGAATTAAATGTATATGTTTTAATAGAGTATACTGGCACACCAGAGATTAACTTTAAGAAAAATAAGGTGAATGTAAATGAGCTGTTAAGTCATTAAAAGGCACACCACAATGCTGAATATGACCGAATTCGCTAGGTCTGGGGAAGAACCTTTGTCATTTAGCTCAGTGAAAAGAGGGGAGGCCCCAGGCACTGCTATAAACATTCAGATGTGTATTGTGGCCATCTGTGCTAACTTCCTGTCTCATATTCAAAGAGGAATACTGTGAAAACCTATAGTCAAGTGTCCACATGAGGTCATTCAGCCCACTTGGAAATTATATTTTAGAGATTACAAAGAGACATTTCAGGGTATTAAGTATTCTGTTTGGGAAGCCTGACTAGAAAGACCCTCACCCACAGCATCTTGCCTTATGGCAGTAAGTAACTTAACTAGGGAACAGTAAAATTCTCTTAGATTCACTCAGGAACACAGTGAAGCTTAGTTTAGAGAGTGTTTTCTTTATTTTTATGAGTCTGTCCATCAATGTTAATTTCAATATTTTATGTGATTTGAACTCTGTGGTTTACTGTAAATATATATTCAATATTTCCTGTTATTTTATTATCTATTATTATATATATATTTAAACTTGTATTGTGACTGGTCCTTGTAGAAAGTATTTAACCTTTAAGAGTACTTGTATTCATTTGGTGACACTGTGTGGGCCACTGCAGAAGGCCTAGCCATCTTGGTAAACTACTACTATTTGTATAAGTATTAATATTACACAGTATAATTGCATACACTTTTAAGAGCCTTATAGTAACTAACTGGTGGCAGTGATAACAACCTTATAGTCTGGGCAAAGTTGGTAGAGTGGGTAATCTGTGCCAGCCTTTCCCAGGTGTGTGCATGTGAAAATTAAATCTTAAAGACTGTGTGTGTGTCAGCTGCTTGGAGCAGGGACATGACGCACTGGCTTCCCAAAGAGAGTGCTGGAGGACTTGGCAAGGACATTTGGCTGAGGACCTAACCATAGAGCTGTACTAGTGGGGAGGCTTACTGGTGACCTGTTATAGACAGCTGCATCTGGAAATACTGGGTGTATCCATTTTTGTTCCAAGTGAACGTCCCTCTCCATTGTCAGTGGTGGGGATTCAGGCTCCTTGGTTAATGGCCCAGAGTGAGTACATCACATAATCACACACACACACACACACACACACACACACACACACACACACACATATATATATATATATATATATATATATATATATATAGAGAGAGAGATAGATAGATAGATAGATCAGATATCTATATCTATATCTAATCTTTCTATTACAGCTAGATAGATACAGATATAGATATAGATATAGATATAGATATAGATATAGATATAGATATAGATATAGATATAGGTTCATAGGTGTTTACTAGACTAATGACCACAGGGGCCTTTTTAAGCCTAGCCATGCATCCCAAATATCTGACAAGTTCTGATACCCTTGATAAGTGTAAGCATGGGCTCGGGAGATGAACCATTTACAGTTTACCTGTGTCCATTAGAGACATAGGTGCCAAAAAGGGGATGAATTTCTGGTTTTCCATCCAATTGTCCAAGTTGCACTTGAATTAGGTTAGGGAGGAACTCTGCTTCACATGGATGGGGAGCCTGTTCCATAGACCTGGTAGTCTCTGGGATACATAATCTCTCCAGCAGGACCTATTTATATCACAGGCAAGATTTAAATCTTTAGAAGAGTAATTATTGTGCTGTTCATTTCTTTTAGAAAGACATCAGATTAATGAACATTAACACTACTTCATTCTTGAAAATTTTGTATTTGGGTGCTATTGAATGGTGAGCAGGCTGCTTGCATTTAATTATGTCAGACTGCTTGTGATGTCAATATTAACGTTGAATTTCTGCTTTATACAAACGAGCATATTGGTTTTGCTGATTTAATGATTGTTTTAATTGTATAATTGAAAGACAAACATATTAGTATAAAAGCATCTACTTGGTTTTGTTATTTGTAACCTGAAGAAGCGCAATTTATATTGCGTGAAAGCGCTTGTTTTTTGGTCCACAATAAATTCATTTTATTTTTATCTTCGTGGTGGTTTCTACATTTCTTTAGTTTTTGCTGTTCATTTGTGGACATGCAAGGGGTCCATCAGAGTGGGGTCTGACAATGCCCTGTATGCCAGGCATAGATCTCCCCTCAAAAGCCTGCAGGAGAAAGAATGCAGGGATAGGGCCTTGAGGCAGTCTCCACATGACATTTTACTTACACCCTGTATTCTTTTAGTCTGGAGCCTCTGTGGATGTTCCAATTGTTGGATATGCCTGGTTAGGTATATACCAAAGGGGGCATTGTGCTCAATGATAGGTGTGATGAATGCCAAATACAGTGGAACAATGACTTTCTTAGGTTTAGATGCCGTACCTTTGTTTATAAGTTGTGCAATATAGAATGATTTCCTCAACACTGTAGACACGTGATGATCAAAGGCTAGATTACTATCTAAGTCCCTGACTACTGGGACACATATAGTTACCAGGGATGGATGGTTTCCCAAAGGATACTGTTATGCATTTCTTGGCATTTAAGTTTAGTCCATGTCACTGACACCAGTTGTTTGTCTGTGTCAGCCCCTCCTGGAGAACATTTGTGTCAGTGTAAGATTCAATGACAGCTCCTAATGTGCAATCATCTGAAAATTTAGTCAACCAGAGACCACTGGCATTGGCCTTGACTTCTGAGAAATAAATGCCAAAAAGGAGCAGTCCAATGACTGATCCCTGAGGGACTCTACTTATAACTGGCCTCTTTGTATTGGTGGACTCCCCAATTCTAACTTCCTGGGTCCTGTCTTTGATTCAGTTGGCTGTCCACCAGGTGACATATGGGTTTGTACCTAACTTCTTGAGTTTGTCAACAATGTCCAAGTGGGGTATTGTGTCAAATGCCTTGGCCAGGTCAAGGTAAGCAGTTTGAATAATTTTCCCTCATCCATTGCTTTGGTGACCTTCTCAAAGCAGTCCACCAGGCTGAGTAGGTATGATCTGCCCTTGATGAAACCAAACTGGGTTGGGTCCAGTGTCTGCAGGTTTACTATATCTCTACTGATCATCTCCATGATAATTCTTTCAATGGCTTTACATATATGACTAGTGAGACTTATGGGTGTGTAGTTTCCAGCGTCTCTAGATGGCCCACCTTTGTGCAGCGCGATAACTGTTACCTTTCTCCATTCATGAGGCATGAAACCTGTTTGAAGACTACAGTTAAATAGTAATTCCAGAAGCCCTGATAAGTCATGTTTCATGCTATTTAGAAGGCATCTTGGGATATTGTCTGGGCTGATTGATGCAGCGTTCTTAGTCTTAGAGAGAGCATTAAGGACCTGTTCCCTAGTGATAATAGGGGGAGTTATATTTGATGATATTTCCCGAGGGAAGGCTGAGGGAAGGAGAGGGGTAAAAATGGAGCTGAATTTATCAGCCAAGAGGTTTGCTATGTCTTCTGCCTCAGTATAGGTGGCTCCATTTACAATGTGCTCTGTACACAAGTGTGTACTGCCTTTGAGGTTGCAGACATAGCTAAAGAATGCTTTGTGGTTGCCCATGGCCTGGGAGGCCAAACATACCTCAAATTTGGCTCTGGTAGACTTTATTTGTCCTCTGAGTTGTTTGCTTAGTTTGATGAGAGTGCTTTTATCCTGCTGGGTGCTGCACCTCCTAATTTTTGCCATGATTTTCTTCCTCCTGTTATACAGCCTACTGATTTTGTGATTCCACCAGGGTGGCTTGTTTTTTGAGTCAGTTCTGTACTTCTTTCTGGTGGGTACAGCTGCCTCTATGCAGCTATTAACATGCTTGTACAGAATTTCTTTGAACAGTTCTGCATAGGCAGCAGTGTTCTCAGGGTTTTTTGGGGCTTGACATTTTGCCAGGTTCTCACTTAATAGCAGGAGGTTAGCCTTAGAATAGTGCCTGAATATTCCAGGTTTAGCTGGGGGGTCCAAGTTTTATTTTTACTTCAAATTAGACCATTCTGTGGTCTGATCTTACCAGGGGAAGGCATTACAGTAGGGGGTGTGCAGTACTATCCCATATTAGTGAAGACAGTTCCAGTATGGTTACACCACTAGTTGGTGTGTTGACTATCTGGTCCTGGGAGTTCATGTTTACAAAATCCAGAAATCTCCATGCATGTATGTTTGGTGTCATATAGGACTCCCAGTTAATAGTGGGGTAATTAAAGTCACCCATGAATAAGGTATTGGGTTGGATGGTTAGTATTTCTAATAAGTTTAAATACATGGTATGGGTTTCATGCATCATAGAGGAGGACCTATAGCTTGCAAGAAAGAGCTATTGGATTTTGCCTATGGTGATTTGAATATGGAGCAAACAATCTGCACACAGCATTGCCTATCCCATCTCTATTCTTATAAATAGATCCATGCAAGAATCATACGTCCCTTCTATCTCGCACCATGCTTACATTATCCCGCTCCACAAAAGTGACACAAAATACTGATACCACCAACTTCAGGCATATTGTCATTATTTCCCCTCTTTCTAAAATACTAGAGAAAACAATAAAAGCACACCTCATGGCACACCTAACACTAAACAATCTCCTCGCCCCTACCCAACATGGCTTCCGCCCTGGCCACAGCACCATGACTGCCCTTATTTCCTTTCTTGAAACCATAAACCTCGAATGCAACTCAGGCAAGTTCGTATCCACACTATTCCTAGATCTGTCAAAGGCATTTGACACCATCTCACACATCCTACTTATATCCCAAATCTGCACCCTACACCTCTCTCCCACCACCATTGCCTGGTTTTCCAGCTACTTGTCCAACCGCCAGCAAGCTGTCCAATGGAAAACTACAACCTCCCCCTTCCTTCCCACACCCACAGGTGTCCCACAAGGTTCTGTTGTTGGCCTCTTCTCTTCAACCTATTTATTAACAACTTTCACCAATCCATCCCAGACTCATCTATCATCCAATATGCAGATGACTCAACAATCATCTGCTCAGCATTCTCCCCCTCCAAGCTCCTAGTAAAAACCCAGCTAGCCTTCTCCAAAACAGAAAGCAGGATGCAGTCTAACCATCTGGTACTAAATGCAAATAAAACCAAACTAATGTTTTTTTCCCTACCAAAAACTCCATTGACAAATCCATATTCACCATACAGAGGCAAAATAACACCCTCCTTGAAATCGTTCCCAACACCAAGCTTCTTGGCATAATTATTGATTAAGAACTAAAATCTGACACCCACATCCGCTCCGCAATCAAGAAAACCCACCAAAGGTTAGGTCTCCTCTACAGGCACAACCACTTCCTAAGCCCCTCTACCCGTCAAATTCTTGCATCCACCTTCCTACTCCCCTCCCTTATGTATGGTGCCCCTCTTTTCACCAATCTTCATGTTGGCCTTTGGTCCAAACTTGAATCCTGCTACCACAAGATCTCCAAATGTGTAACCAATTCAAAAATACTCATCCTACCACTGCCACTCCCTCCTCACACTCAGGTGGCTAGAACTACCCAACTACCTCAGTTACCTACAACTCACCATTGCCCACAAGCTCATCTTTAATCCTGCCAACTGCCCAGCTCTCACTACTTCCTTAAAACCTTACATTCCCAACCGCTCACTCAGATCCAAAAACCAAAATCTCCTTCAGGTCCACAAACCTGCACGACCTCCTGGCTATCAACTGCTGTCCCACTCCTTAGCTAAACAGTGGAACTCTCTCCCCATACACCTACGCAACCTACCTAACTATACAAATTTCAAAGCTCAGCTACTCTCTCATCTTCCAAATGGGAATGCCATTGCCACGCACCAACGTAATCCCACCATTCCACCTTGCACTGACTCATCCAACTACCTCTACTACTACTTCATCCCACCCAAAACAATCTCTCCCCTACCAAAAACTAATTTTATCTCTAATAT
>NC_056739.1:987326034-987508534 GCF_019279795.1 Protopterus annectens | reverse complement strand
TGTATATTTTTGTCTGCTTTTTAAATTCGGTGACTGTAAATATTGTGCTTTTAATGACATAATTGATTTGTTTATAACTGAGTGGAACATCCTGTTTGAACTGTATAAGAAGGAAGTAACTATGTGGGGTAAATTGTCTGATGAAGTCTAGATCTTTCTGGATGAAAGCGCTCATCCTTGGAATTTTTTGGTCTGAAGTTAATAAAGTTGATTCTGCATTCTACAACTGTGTCATGATTTGCAGGCTGCATTACTTTGAGTGGGTTCAAGCCAGGTACAGGGACAGATAGGTATGCAGACATACATACACATATATATGCATACAGAAATCATGATAGAGCTATGTGCATATATGACACGTACAAAACCATCCAGATGCTATCAATAAAGATGTATTACTAAAACTGAAAAATGAATTTGAGCTCCTTATTGAAATCATAAGTTTAAGAGTATTAAGTTTAATAACATACATCAGTTTTACTCTTGCTGCCTATACCGTTCATGTGTTCCAGAAGAGATCCTAACATCAACTGAGCTTTTGGAATCCTATTTAATTGGTTAATTATTACTATAGAAGGACAGTTGATAGTCCCACCTGATCTTAATATCCAAAGCCAGGAAACATTACATCTTAACAGTCTATCTGAGTATAGAGGTAGGAATCATATGGTCTAAGAAATTATGTCACATCTTGATTCAAAATGTGGCTCAGTTTCACATATAGTAGTTGTAATGGGTAGAATGGCACAGCAGCATGGGATGAGACATGCCACCTGTTTAGAATTTGCATAGCACTCTCTCTGATGCATGAGACTAAGAGAAATGGGCTCTTTTTGTGCTTGTTTTCAGTTATCTTTTTGGTAAATTGTTGGATGGAGGGTCACATGGCATAGAGTGATAGGAAGTAGGCAAGATTCCTACCTTGAATAGATCCTTGTTCACTAGCTCTTTGCTTACAGGCTCATATATTCATTCTTGCTACTCATAAATGCTGGTAAACTAAACAGACTGGCCATTAGAACTAAAATATGTTTAATTTATCTTAACAATGGAACCTATAAGCATACAAGTGCTTTTCCTGCAGACTAAAAGGAATCTGCAATTCATCGTAACTAGGATGTCTTATATAATCATAACAGGACAAGCTGTAAGACAGAGCTCTACCAAACATGCCTATTACTTCTATTATCCACGCTTTCAAATCCTTTCTTTTCAAACATATGCAAGGCAAGCATTAACTTCCAAAAATCTCTTGTGCCTGCCACTTCACCCAGGCAGTCTACAGCATGTCCTCATTTTTTGAATGGTTCTGTTATCCCATTACAGGTACTCCTGCCATGTGGCCTTCTGTGCTGTGATCAGAACACTACTGCCTGCAGCTGAAACATCAGCGTGACTTGTGTGACTAGCATAAGACAGCCACATCCTATTCTCCTGCATATCCAAACTACCTTCTGAGTAATTTTCTTATGCATGTAGTTTTCATACAGCAGGTCTAGAGTAGCTTGTTGTTAGAGAATTATTTCATGCATTAGTGGTTAACTCCAATCATCTTATTTTTTTCTCTGCATTATATTGCTAATCTGTTTAGCTCTGTTTCACCACAATAGCTCTCAATTGTCCAGATTTTTGCAGAATGTCCAGATTTTTGCCTGATATTTTTGGTCTTTATCTGTTAAAACTTGTGGATTTCTGGCAAATTAGTAGGACTGAATTCACGAAACAATGATAGCTGTTTAAGTTTCAGTCTTCAAATTCTTCAGGAAATGCATGGTAACACAATTCCTTTTATTCTAGCAACTTTCTAAGTTTATGCAAGCAATATTTAAAATTTGTCCTTATTTTTGGGCCATTGCCCCGCCCATTAAATTTGGCTTTGTCTAGATTTATTACAACACCATGAGATTGAGAGGTATGTTCATCACCACACCATCGGTGACAAAGTAGACATCATCTCCTGTCTCCAGAGGATCATGGAATCATAGCAAATACACCGCAACTGAGCATCATGGCCATTTATGACTTGCCAGTACCTACCATTAAAACTTATCTTCTTTTTCAAGGAGGGCAAGACCAATCAAGCCAGGGGTGAATTTGTGAATGCCCATCCAGTCATCTAGCTGCTTTTTGAAGGAATATAGTGTAACTCATTGCTTCATTTTTAGTGGAAGTCTATTACAGAAGTGTGAAATGCATTGTGTAATGACTCTCTCTTTCTCGCCACCATATTTTATTTGTTTCTGTATAGTTAGATCTCTGGTCTTAGTATTATTGGTATTGTTTGATTTATGGAGATACAAGAGATCTGAACTCCTGGGTCCCTAATGCCACAGAAGGAAAGGCACAGAGAACTCCTCAGGAATCTGCAGGACACTGTATAAAAAGAGGCAATACTGATATTTTTTTCTGGTAGCTTAGGGATCTTAAGCCAATGATCTTTTAGTTAAGAATGTATGCGGTCTTTTCATTTGATTGATATATGGAGTGAGGTTCATCCCAAAGTGCATTGTATACTGTAATTGGTATAATCGATGCAGAATACAAGGGGGCAATTAATTCTTTAGCTCTAGAATTCATCTCTCTTCTCAAGTCATCCTTATTTAATTAAACTGCCAATTTAAAACAAGCAAAAAAAAATTAAACTGCAAACTAGAGAAATACAATGTGAATTTGTAATGCTCACAAGGCAATTCATAAGAACAAAACAAAGTATCTAAACAATAAGCCATCTAATATATGCCGTATATTCAGCACAATTAGTACACTGCCATGTCAGCATGCTGTTTCACAGAGGAGAAAGCAAGAACAGCATCCTTGCAAACACCAAAATGAGCATTCATTAGCAACTCCACAACTAAATGGGATGATTCATATTTGTCCCAATGTTTCCATCTCAGATTGGTTATGTTAGCTCATCCTCATTTCAGATTGCTTGTGTTATCTCATCCTCATCTCGGATTGGTTGTGTTAACTCATCCTCACTATATGCCGGCTTACAGTACATGCTTTCTTACACTGAAGTGCCTTCATATAAATGTATAACTAAACAGTTTACATAAGAAAATGGCACTAGTCAAAAAAGGTGGCTGTCCAGATGGGCAGTGACAAGGTCTGACTTCCTGGTACACAACCTTGTGTAGTAACTGCTCTATAATCAACACTGGAGAATATTCTTCCTTGCAACATCTTCAACAGAATACCAAAGTCCATACAACTGGTCATTACCACAGGAAGGCTGACTAATCTATACAAGTGCTTCTTGACACTAGTTTGAAATAGCTAATTAATGTCATTTATTTTGTGTATTTATACATTTTGGGGCTCTCAGTCCCTTCCTCAGTTGACCGCCTTAAAGCTATGAGGGAGAACATCATATGGCAGCCAGTGCAAGGATTTTTCTTTAATGCAGGTTACTGGAACACAGAACATAAGAACCGCCTTAATGCAGAGCATGCAATGCCATTTTATGCACACTACTCCATGCATGTGACTAATGTGCATTTGCTCCACCATCCTCTGCTAATGATATTTACCACAGTGAGCAATTGTAGAAGTCTCTGTCTCCACTAGAGGACTCTACAAAAATGTTAGCTTCCTTCTATGAAAGAGGATCTGGATTCCCTGACCATGGCCATCCCTACAGTGTCCACATTGATAATCAGAAGATACCCTACAAGTGATTTAGTAGACTGGCCACTCCTAATTTTCTTAATCACAATGATGACATGTGAAGAATCATAAATGGATTGAACTACATAAAAATAGAATTAGAAATAAAAAAACAAATATTTAGTCTAGTTAATTAGTTGTAGCTGTCATTTAATGTCCTTACCAAAAGTTGTATGTATAGTTCATGTAACTTAAATTTGCATTCACATATCAATTTTGGTTCTGAAATGCATCTCAGGTGAGACTATCATTTTCCTTCACAATAATGCAAATAAAATTAGTAAGGTGCAGATATGTATTCTACTTCACTGGATTTTAATAAAGAATCAAGCATTTTTTCCAGAAAGAAATGTATGGCTGTGCATTTGTAGCAACATGTATATTATAATTTAAGTAAATTAGGAATATTCTACTTCACTGGATTTTAATAAAGAATCAAGCTGCGGTGGTGCAGTGGTAGCATTGTCGCCTCATAGCAAGAGGTTCTCCCATTCGATTCTCGGCTGGAGCACCTTCTGTGTGGAGTCTGCATGTTCTCCCCGTGGTTGAGTGGCATTCGAAAGACATGCGTGAATGACCGTGCCTTCATTGAAGGTTGGGCATTGGGCTGGCACCTCGGCACTGTAAAAATTAACTGCCAGTCATTAGCAGACCAGAGTTCCACTGTGTCAACCCCTAACCGGGAAAAGCTGAAAGAAAAAACAAACATTATTTTTTTTCCAGAAAGACATGTATGGATGTGCATTTGTAGCAACATGTATATTATAATTAAAGTAAATTAGGAATATTCGGCATTATGATATCAATATTATGAAAGCAGACAACATTATAATCTCACAAACTCTTGGTTTGCCTCTTTACATTTTTGGATTCAGAAGATAAGCTGGCAGCAAAAGGCTTATTATTCAGTTATTGTGTAGAAATTTACATAAACACTGGCATTTATGTGAATCACAGCTGCCAAGTGTTATTATCTGAATATCTGCTCTATGGGATCATTTTCCTTCACAATATTGAAAAAACTAAATTGATATCTGCTCACAGCCTGTCAACATAGAATCAAAGGTTATCTTTTGTGAAAAACTGACTTGATAGTCCAGACAAGAATAATGTGTTATGCTTCCCTGCTATTTCATGTTGGCTGCACTGATGTTTTATTCAGCAGTATTAACTTCTTGATATATGTTTTTTTAGTATTGCATTAAAAAAATAAAACTGTGTGTAGCAATAAGTTGGCATTCCATTAAAATATGGTACTTTCTTATTTAATAAAATATTAAATACCTACTTCCTTGAAGGTCTAAAGTGTTTATTTTATATACAAAACTTACAGCGCAGTTTCATGAAGCCCAAAATGAACAAAATAACCATACATGACATGCCAACTCCATTGAAGTAGAGGGAGAAAACCCTGAATATAACCCAAGTGAACTGAGTTTAACTAGCTGCTTGGGTGCTTGCTGGGTATGGAGGAAAGGGATGATGAAACCTAATCTTGATCGACTCTCCTTGTGGGAAGGGAGATAACATGTGCTCGTGAGCAAACTGTTTGCTACAGAATTACAAGTGGAGACCAGGGAAAATACAGAGGTCTTTGTTTTTTATTCCCTTTTGTTTTCCATGGGGTGGGAATTACGATCCCATTACCAGGCGGCATGGCATATATCACAAAAGCCCATTGCAAACCACCACCTTGGATGCAAATGAGCATGTGCAGAGGAGTCACAGCCCAAAATAGAAAAAACACTAATGATTAGTTTAGTGATGGCTCATCTCAATTGCCTCTTAGCATACCATTGGCATTGATTGTATGCACCAGCTGGACAAGTTTAGGGAATGATGGCCAGCAAGCTGAACGAAGACCAAAAAGAAAGTAAACAAAAGAACATTCAATACTTATTTAAAACAAAACAATGGCAATAGTTATTTGAAGAGTTAAAACAATACTAAACTTAGCTCCACATGTAGAACATGATACATGATTGTGAAAATATTAGTATTTATATAATAAATAAGCATTTGTAAAAGTCTTTCCTTTCTCTGTACACTCAACAGTAATGTAAATATTGTGTAATTATTTCTTTTTCGGGAAACAGGGTAACTGACTCATAGTTTAAAACTTTTGCACTAATGAAGTATACATGATTATTTTATAATAAAACATAACATATTATTGAAAAAACATAATTAGAATAAGCATAAAAAGCTGCTAAAAGTAGAAGATCAATACTCTCTTAAATATAAATATTGTAACTTGACTCTGCAAAATAACCATTCCCTGATCCTTGCTACATGCTTTCCTTGGTGTGTTTCAAACAGCTTTGAACATATTGAATAGCTTGCACTGTATATAGCTACAGGCAGCACATTGCATAACCTTCACCGTCTTCTCTATGAAGTACTATTTCCTCATGTCTGTATTGAACCTTTCAACTGCTGCCCACATGACTTCCTCACACTTTGATCTTCAGCTTCAGCTTCACTCCTCCTATTTGCCCTTATCAAAGCAGCATATCTAGGTTACACAACAGTCTCTCTATTCACTTTATCATTTTTGTAACTATTTGCTGCATTGTTTCTACCAGCCTAAATGCCCTTCCTCTATATGGCCTCCAAAACAAAGCACCTAGATGTTGCCTTACCAATGTGTTGTCTACTCTGTGGTGAACGTCAGCATCACATAAAGGTGTAGCAAGTGATTCTGACACCTGGTTTAACTTTAAGTTGAGGAAAAAAAGGACTTTCCCCAGTCTGGCAATCCTCATCTAAGGAGCTAACCAGGTCTCTTCTTCATGATCTGCACTGCTCAACTCTGAATTGTGGAACTAAAAAAAACTCTTCTTTCCTTTTCGACAACAAGCACTTGTTACAGTTCATGTCACACACACAGAGTGCTAAAGTGCCTCACTTCTGACTGCAAATGCAATATCATTATTCCGAATGCTGGTAATGCACTGAAGATCAACCAAAATGGCATTGCATCTGCCCATCACACCCACTAACACTTTGTCCTGGACCACCTTCACCCTTGCTACACCTCTGCCATCACAGATATCTGCACTCTATGATATGCATCACAGTATTGCCCTAACTGTTTCCACTGGCTTCACAAAGTTTAAAATGACTCATCTTAGAGAGGTTGCTATCTGTAAATCTTTGTTTTCTCATATCCTGTTTAGCATCACCATGTCAAGAAAAGTGTATTTTCTGTGTGTGTCCACAATCCCATATCCAGAATACATAAGCTTACATGTTTTTGCAAGAAAATTCTGCTTATATATAAATACCATATATTTTTCCCGAAATGCCATTTTCTAAGCACAATAATTCCCTGCAAGATTTGTAGTATTATCATATAGTAGGCCAGCCTGAAACTAAGAGGTTTAAAGCTGACCATAATGACTCCAGGCATGGTGGAATAAGAGAAGCTAAACATAATGACTCCAGGCAAGGTGGAATAAGAGAAGCTGACCATAATGACTCCAGGCAATGTGGAATAAGAGAAACTGACCATAATGACTCCAGGCAAGGTGGAATAAGAGAAGCTGACCATAATGACTCCAGGCAAGGTGGAATAAGATAAGCTGACCATAATGACTCCAGGCAATGTGGAATAAGAGAAGCTGACCATAATGACTCCAGGCAAGGTGGAATAAGAGAAGCTGACCATAATGACTCCAGGCAAGGTGGAATAAGAGAAGCTGACCATAATGACTCCAGGCAAGGTGGAATAAGAGAAGCTGACCATAATGATTCCAGGCAAGGTGGAATAAGAGAAGCTGACCACAATGAATCCAGGCAAGGTGGAATAAGAGAAGCTGACCATAATGACTCCAGGCAAGGTGGAATAAGAGAAGCTGACCATAATGACTTCAGGCAAGGTGGAATAAGAGAAGCTGACCATAATGATTCCAGGCAAGGTGGAATAAGAGACTAAACTCATCCAAGTGGTTTCAGATAAATATATAATCTCAGTCACCTTATATGTCAACAACACATAACTCCAGTGTAACACGGTAGAGAACACTTAGTGTACTGATTACTAGGCATCACAGTTCATAAGGCTGACCTTACAATGCTCACAAAGGAAATTTATACACATGACGATTCTGTGAAGAAATGCATGAGAATTATCCCACACTTGTCAGCTTTATTCCGGATGTGAAACAGCTTAACACAGACTCCATCATTTCCTTTAATGCTTTATTTCTAGTTATAAAGGTTTACCTTTAAAACCGCGAATCACAGTGGTTCGAGTGCTCATATGAGCAAATCAAAACCACAAAACTGAAAATGTTGACAGCCCTTAATGTTCGAAAAACAGCAAATCAAAAAGCAGATTCGCTGTTTTTTTAACATTAATGTCGAAGAAAAAAAAGAAACAAAGTGTAAAGCAGGGGGGCAAGCCCCCGTGCACCCCTCATGTGGGGATCTGCACCCCCCACACACACCCTACTTTAATTATTCTAACTCCAAGATCGCACTACATTGGGGAAAGGAACCATTTCCTGATCGCCACTATAGTGCAATCTGCCTCAGAATGTCGATGTGCAATGAACGAATGTCACTATGCATTCGCTCATTGCACATTTGAACCTTTTTCCATTCAGCGTTTGCAAACTTTGCAGACTGCCTTTCGGAAATGTTCTGTTCACCCTTGTGCAATACGCACATTTAAAAGTAAACCGTTATATTATTAGCCATATCTTTCAATTTAAGAAATTTAGATTAAAATAACCCATCTATCCAACAATCTCTCTAGTTGTTAAATCACTAGTCATGGAGAAGGACAATGTAGAACTAAGTAGAACAGGATAGACCAGGCTTCATAATATCCTGCAGCTTTTCCAGCTCATATTTTAGGATTACATGGTACCCCAAGGTAAGCTGAAAGGTATAATCCCCTCAGCAAGTTCTGAATCTACCCAGGGCCTCCTCTCACCAGGCCATTCATACTGTAGAATTTATGACCTTGTCAGTGCTCTGACCTGATCTCTTGCCCTGCTAATATCTGCAGGTTTATATCTCTATGATAGGAGCTGGTAAGTCAGTACATCCATCTCCTAAAATTCTGTTTCCTCACTACAAATTCTGCATGCACTGTATGCCTGAAAAAAAGAAAAACGTTTTTAATCATGTGGGAAGGGTGGCTACTGTTGGCATGTAGAAAATAATTTTTATGAAAATCTTTTCTCTATATTGATGATTCATAGGTAAGTACTAGGCTAGCTGCCCCTGTTAACTATTTTAAGTCTGGCCAATTTCCCTTTCAAAAGTGAGAATCAAACTCTTTACTTTGTGTCTGTGAGATAAGCATCTTAACCATTATACCACCCCCCAAGATTTCTGTTCAACTGTTTCATAACTACATCATCAAAGAAGTTAAAAGCAAATACAGCACAAGTACATGTAAATAAACGACCGAATCGTTATTGTTTCAAAATGAACCGAAGTCTTTGAGTGATTCTTCAGTTTCATGCCACATCGCAGTTATATAAGTTATCTTTCCAATAAACAATACTGATGTAAAATGAATCAATACAGTTATTATGTGCCACCTGGGATTTAAAAAAAATATATATAAATCAGCATAGGTAGGGGCAAAACTAGCCCCCATAGCTGTATATCTGTTCTGCAAGTAGCATTCCTCCTTGTAATAGAAAACAATCAAACTGAAAACAAAATTTAAAAGGTTTATCAAAATTGAGAAAAGGAGGGGGAATAAAGCCTAGGGGATTCCAAAATGTCACTGACTGCCTCAGTCCATTATTAGTGGGGGACTGAAGTGCATAGGGACTGTACATGTAAACAGCTCATTTTTTATTCAATACATTTCCAAATATTAGCTGTATCCTTAATTCAATAAGGAATAAAGTCCAGAAGAGGTTTGAGTTTGTATTATTTGGCATATTTTGCCAAAGACACTCCACTCCCTGCATGCAGGATTGAAAAGGCCTATTAGCAACAGCCACCAAATAGTGTCCATCACCTGTAACATTTCCAGCCAGATCTCACTCAGTCCCACAGCTTTGACACAGCAGAATCATGTATTCACAAAAGTGGTCTCTTCAACAGAAATGTATTCCATCGCACCAACTGATTCACACAATCTCTATAGACAAAGGAATGTCAGCTGGAATTAGCAGTTTCTCTGTTTTCATTCCATCTTTTCACAAAATCCCCACTTGAGATTAGCATTTCTTTCAACTTGCAAAGAAAAGACTGAGCAATGTGACAAATCTGCTATCCAGTTCCCTTCTGCAGCCTCCCTGAATTGGACCACTGATGCTTATTATTTAAAGTTGGAGAGCTGCCTTATTAGCACTACATGGCAAATCTTTTGTAAGTTTAGGGCTTTCCTCATTGCGGATACTTACCACCAGACCATAGCATTACTAGCATGAAAAGCACTACTGCCTTTCTCCAACAATTTCATGATGCTGACTCAACTAAGGAAGTCTTGAATAGGGTGAATTTGAACTGCGCGTCCCTGACTTTTCTCAATATACAGGAAAAGCTCTTCCAAACATGGGAGATGAACTCAACCTGCACAGAGGTTTTGGATAGATATTATCAGGGCAATCTCTAGGCTAGGATTTTATTACCTCTAGCCTAGGATTTTATTTTAACTTAACTCACCATCAAGAGGTGTTCAGATGACATCTTCCTGTTTTTTTTTTTGACCAAGTGTCCTTCAAGTCTGTGATGGTATAACTTCAAAGCTGATCATTGATCATTGTCTCAGGACCAAGGTTTTATGTTGCCAACTAGATTTATAAATGTACCTTCATTTGAACATGTTTGCAGCAGATAATCTATGGGTAACACATATACTGAAGAGTCATTTGCCACTTTGGTTCAGATCATGTAATCTATTCTTCATACATGAAAGGTGAAGTTCTCCAGTACTATTACAGTGCAAGAAGGTGACACCTTAACAAGCACCACACCTATGGTGTCTAGGAATTATGAATATTCAGAACAGCCACTGGGTGCAACTGCAAGTGTGAGAGTTTTTCTTTAAGCAGCTTATAATTTCCTTGAAATTACCATCTTATCTCATGACATAGACTCTAATTGCAGGTATGGAGCTGAAGGCTTATGATAATGTTCACACCTCTGCATGGTAGTCAGTTCCACAGTTGCCAAGAGATCACCAAAGACCAGAGGTTTAATGCCAGAACTAGCACTGTATGCAGAAATAAGATGATCTAAATCTAGTTGGTAGTTTTCAACCTTCATCACAAGCAATGGCTCTTTCCTCAGTGTCAAGTTCATAGGTTCATAGGTAGGTACTAGGCTATTGGCCCTAGGGCCTATATAAGCCTAGCCAAAAGGTACCCTGGCTTTCGCCACCCAAGAAAATTATTTTCCTGTGCCCCTGTCGAGCAGAGCCACAGAAGTGATCCCTGGGGTGAATTTCCTATTGCCCATCCAATCATCAAGATTTTTCTTGAATAGTGTTAATGAGGAGCTTTATTTGATATAGATAGGTAGTTTGTTCTAGAGTATGGGAAGTCTCTGGGACAGGAATCTATCCCTCCAGCATGCTCTGTTTATTGTGGTGACAAGGTTTAGGTCCCTAGAGCATGTAGCTCAGAGGGATTGGGATTTCTTTAAGTGGAGCATGTCCAACAACTCTGGGTTTGACATAGCTTTGTATGTTAGGCAGAGATTGCCTCTGAGTTGGCGATATGTGACAGAGTAAAGCTGGAGTTCTTTGAGACTGTCTGCATAGGGCATCTGTCTGAGGCCAGTAATCATCTTTGTGAGGTATTTCTGCGGTCTTTCCAGTTGTTGTAGATGTCTTGTGAGATACATACAAAAAGGGGCGTTGCATTCTATAATGGGTCTAATGAGTGATGAGTAGAGGGGAACAATGACCTCTTTTTTCCTGGATGAGAATCCTTTTGTGATGAGGTGTGCCACATAGAAGGATTTCCTGACTACTGTGGCAATGTGATTATCAAAGGAGAGACTACTATCCACCTGTGTCCCAAGATCTCTTATCACACTTTCGGTGTTAAGTAGACTACCGCCTATGTGGTAGTTCATGGGTACAGAGTTTTTACCAAAAGGGATGCCAATGCACTTTTTAGCACTGAGGTTGAGGCCATGGCTTTGACACCAGGCATCTGTCTCAGTAAGGCCCTTTTGTAGAATGTCCACATCATTAAGAGTTTTGATTATGGCAACTAGTTTGCAGTCATCTACGAACTTCATTAGCCAAAGACCTTCTGTGTCCAAACAGGAGAGGACCCAGGACTGAACCCTGTGGTACTCCATTTGTCACTGGTCTGAAGTTGGATTTGGAGTCTGCTACTTTCACAGTGTGGGTTCTGTCAGTGAGCCAGTTGGCAACCCATCTAGTGGCATAGGGATTTATACCTAGTTTAGTAAGTTTATCTATAATTCTAGAGTGGGGGATGGTGCTGAAAGCCTTGGTGAGATCTAGATAGGCTGTGTGAATCACCTTATCCTCATCTACGGCTTTGGTGACCACTTCAAAGAAGTCTATCAGGTTTAGGAGACATGATCTGCCTTTTACAAACCCAAACTGGGTGGGGTCCAGAGTTTGGAGATTACCAATGTAATTGTTTATAAGTTCCATGATGATATGTTCCATAGCCTTGCAGACCAGGCTCATCATGCTAATGGGGCAGTAGTTCCCAGGGTCAGTGGTGGCTCCCCCTTTGTGGAGTGGGATAACCGTCGCTGTGCGCAATTCAGTGGGCACAAAGCCTGACATGAGGCTATGATTGAACATGATGCTTAGGTGGGGTGCCAGTTCATTCTTTAGTTCATGTAGAATGCAGCTTGGGATGTTGTCAGGTCCCATGGATGCTGTGTACTTGGCTTTGTAGACTGTGTTTTTTACCTGTGCAGTCATGATTACAGGAACGTTGCATTCTTCCAGTACAGAGATGGGCCCTTTTGGGGGTGAGATGGTGGTAAAGTTACACTGGAAAGCACTGAACCTATCTGCCAGGATGTTGACAATATCAGTTGGTTCTTTATATTTAGTGCCATTGTGCTGAAACTCAGAGCAGATATGAGTGTTGCCACTGAAATTCTTGACATAGCTATAGAATGCTTTGTGGTTGTCCTTAGAATCAATGGTGATTTTGTTTTCGTAATTAGCTTTGGACGATTTCATGAGGGATCTTAGCTTCTTACTGAGGCTGACCAGGGAGTTCCTCCAGTTATGGGATTTTACTCTTTTTTGCAACAGTTTCTTTCTTTTGTTGTAGAGTTTGTTTATGGCAGGGGACCACCAGTTTGGCTTCCTTTTTTTGGAGAATAGCATCTTGGTTCTGTTCGGGCATGCACTTGTGTAAGTGCTTATAAAGTGCATTTGTGTAGGATTCAGCAGTCATACCTCTATTGTCCATCTGCATGGGTGTCGTGAAGTTTGCCACTTCTGTCTTAAGAAGTGAGAAGCTGGCTTTGGAGAATTTTTTTATGGTGGTTTCCCTAATGGGGGGTGGGGGCGGGATGTGGATGTTTAGGCTGATTAGCTTGTGGTCAGATCTGACCAATGAGGAATTGACCTCTGGTGTGGAACACCGGTCGCCCATGTTGGTAATGACCAGGTCTAGGATATTGCTGCTCCTGGTGGGGGTGTGGATAAGTTGATCCAAGGCATTGGAATGTATGAATTCCAGAAAACCTTGAGCAAAATAGTTGGTACATGAGTAGTTTTTCCAGTTAATGGTGGGGTAGTTGAAATCACCCATTATTAGGGTGTTGGGTTGTACCCTAATATTTTCCAGTGTATCAAGAAATGAGGAGTGGGAATCCTGGGGCATGGTGGGGCATCTGTAGCAAGTTACAATTTGGATTACAGTCTTGCCCAGAGTTAGTTGCACTTGGATAATCTCGGATGCATTATGCTGAGCAACTAGCCTGGAGGTGTGGATATCCTTAATGAATATGGACACGCCTCCGCCTTTAGTGTTTTGGTCCAGGTTAGGTGGCCAAAATGTGTGGTATGAATTATAGCCTGGTAATGCAGGGGTGCTCTCTGGAGCCTTGAACCAGGTCTCTGTCACTGCACAGATGTCGATGTTCTCCATTTTAAGGAGTACCTTGAGTGAATGCATTTTGAGGTTTAGACTTCTAGCACTGAGTAGCATTACCCTCAGATTTTACTTGCTTGTACCTGTTACGGTGGTGAATTTGTCATTTGAACATTGCCTAAAAAAGGCACTATAGGGGTGGCAAGAGCCTTAGCCAGTATCCGGAATCCCAAGGGCGACAGGTGCAGGCCATCTCTGGCAAAGCATCGTGGTCTGTCGATCATGTCATCCCAGGCAGACAGATACTGGATCCCCTTAGAATGACACCAGAAGCTTAGCCAATTGTTGAAGTCAGTAATTTTGTCCTTGTACTGTGGTATCATTCTGGGTGATGGCAGGATGCTACTCAGGGCTAGGGTCATACCTGCCTGGGCTACAAGATTGGATAGCTCCTCCATGTCTCTTTTCATGTAGTCCAGGGAGGTACGTCTAGTCATCATTCAAAACACATCATTGTGTCCACTGATGAATATTCAACAGTATTAAAAGATTTTTATGCACAAATGTTTGTCAAATTCAATCTTGAATCTATGACTGATGCAGACTGACATTATGAGATGAAAATACCATGTTAAATTGCACTGAGAATCATATTTTAAGTAGTAAAATAGTGAAAATACATCATACTGCATCCTAAGCACATTTCCTTATTTCAACTTTAAGTTTCTTCTTTACAGAACTCTTTGTTACAACAGTACATACATAAAATAAAGAAAAAATGACTCATCTGTTTCTTTCTTTATGGTATTTATGTGCTATTTGCCTTTATCAGTGTATACCATTTATATTTTGCATAACATACCATTATATTTTCTTTAGGAATTTTTCTTAATGCTTTTTCATCATATTGGAAACACATTTTGAAATTCTTGATCAAAAGAAACTATACACAGCAAAATGTTTATAGCCCTCTTCTTTTTGCCCCCACCCCACACACACACACTCATAAACCAGTTGAATCTCCTGGAATTCATAGCTGGTTTTTGTAGCATATCATGTCCACCACTGGCTGGCATAATTAGTGAATGGAAAGAGAGGTCCAGTAAACTAATTCTTAGCTTTTAGAAAAATCAATACTGTTTTAAGAAATTTATAGTTAAAGACTAAAGGGCTTTATACAGCATGTTTAAATGATGGTAAACAACACATACCTGACAATGTTACTGGAAAAGTTACTGGAATGCTGCCTAGAGATTCTTAGAGAAAGTAATAATTCTGAGTACTGCCATTCTAAGTAAATAGGAAAGAATGATGAAGTCATTATTGCCATTCACACCAGGTAATTTATAGGTAGAACAGTTCAAAAATAGTAAGTAATTTTATTCTTGCAGGAATTAGCACTACAGACCACATCAAGCTAAGATTAAATACGTTTGCAGTTGGAGGGCATCATAAATGCCAGTGTTTACTCGGATATTTCAGCACTTGTCAAAATCCTATCAGAAATAACAAAAAATATTGCACCACGGAGATACCAGCAATAAAAAAAAAACACGTTATTGTAAAAATTGAGCACGTCCATTCCTCAACAGCGGGGACTTCATCAGAATGTTAAAAACTTCCCTCATTACTTAAATAGCACACTGATGTCTGTAATTGGTGGAATTCTAATCAATAATAGACCAGTAAGAAATCTCACTGCTTAGTTGCAAGAAGTAGTACTTGTTAAAAAGTATAAACATTAAGAAATATCAAACATCAAGATATATAACATCAACTAAAGCTATATTAGCATGCACTCATTAGAATTAAAACATTGTTCTTAGCCATAAAAATATATAAATATAAGATCTGCATTCTCTTTCAGTACCGGGGCTATTGACAAGGATTCATTCAAGCCTGACACTATAGTTGTAGCTAACCTCAGCTGCCATTGCAATTCTTTTTTAACCAAAAGATTCCTCCAATCTCCCCCTCTAAGTTCAATTTCTATTGTTTCCAATATCCCAAATTTAAATTTAACAGCATTTTGACATATAAGGGAATGCTTATATAAAGCATTATTTTCTTTCTTGTTCTTGATCTCATAAGTATGTCCATATATTCTATTTTTCAAGGATCTTTCATTTTTTCCTACATAATATCCTGTACAAGATTCACATGTAGCCAGATAAATTACCCTAGATGTGAGACAATTCCCTTTCTTGAATACAACTTTACTTCTCATAGTGTTTCCCCAAATAGTATCTTTCTCACTGATAAAACAGCACTGACTACAACTACCACAAGGTCTTGTACTGTTGGTGACAACATTGTTTGTCGCTACTTTGTTCTTACAATCCTTCCTACCCTGTCCTGATTCACTCTGAAAATACTCCAATTCTTTTTAATAATATTTTTAATCCCCTTTGAAGTGGGACAATATTGTATGACACATGCCCTTTTTACAATATATGGAGTTATCACAATCCTATAAAAATTATTCATGGATTCTGTCTTAAGCATTGTATTAGCATTGTATTAGTCTTAGCAGAAGTACTCTTTGACTAATCACTTGTTGTCTCTTAGGCTGCCACTCTAGCTGAGATCAGATCATGCAGCTTAAGTTTTAGAGAAGATGGTACGGCCAAGCATTAGTGAAGTTTGATAACACATTCCCCCAGATTCTGCAAGCCCTGCACGGCGTGCAGGACTAGTGCAGGAGCTCCAGCAGGCAATATGTCTGCCGTGCGATCCAGGAATAATCTGTAGGGGTGTGCACAAGCACTCCTGCACTAGTCCTGCACGGACTCAGCCCCTGTATGCAAATTACCCCATTTACAGGAGAAATCCATGCAAATGAGGTGAATTTGTGAAACTGGCCATGCAGGACTAGTGTAATCTGCAGAAATGTACTCCACCAGTAACGGAGTACATTTCTGCAAATTACAAAACAGAGCCATGATAGCTCCAAATAAAGGGTAGATATCATGTAGAAAGCATGCCAGTGGCCAACTATAAGGCCATTGGCATGGAAAACACATGCAAAAATAAAAAAAATCAGCTTTTAATTTTTTTTAGCCAATCTTGGCTGTTTAAGCATAGGGCAGTGGCATGCAAATGGGATCAGGGGAAAAATAAGAAAAAAAAAACATAAAATAAGCATCCTAACCAAAATCACTATTTTGCCATTATACTCAATGGCAGGCAGAAGACAACATGGACAGTGAATAGTGGTTGCTAAGGGGGGAGGCTCAGTGTGGGACATGTAACTATGCATTAGCAGGCAATCTTCTGCAAATGAGGGGAATGATACTGAATCCCAGATTTCCCCTGCATGCTAGTCAGCACCCAACAGTGTAAAAGCAGGAATAGCTTGGTGCAAGCCTAACAGTTAGCTGACATCATAGGGGTGTGTGTCAGGCAAACTGTAAGTGGATTGGATCCCTGTGGCTCAGGTTTGCTCCTAGCTTAGCAGAGCTAAGCAAGGGGGTATGTCTGAGGCTGCCTAGCACTCTTTACATTGTCTAAGCAGGTTTTAAAGGAAAAAAGAAAAATAAACCAGGAAATAGCAGCTCTGTGCACATTTGAGCACTGTGTTTATGTGGCTTGCCCCCAGCCTTAAATAGGAAGGCAATGGGAAGGGAAAACAGCAGTAGGAAGGTAATCTAGGAGAACTAGCATAGCTGGCAGGTGAAATGTATCAGAATTAGCCAATTACACAGGCAGCAGACCATCCCAGCCCAGAACACTACTATAAACTATGCAAACACCTTTCCCTCTGGTTTTTCCCATACACTACACCACCAGTGTATACAAGCGGAAAAACTTTAACAAACAAAACAACAAAATGATAGGGGCTGCAATAGCTATCATACAAAAACATGTGGAAGAGGCGGGTCTACTTTATGCGCTCAAAACACGAAAAACCCAAATCCAAATAGCGCAACACATAAAGAATGAACTGCGAATACATCGAACGTACTAAAGAGCAAAATTAAAAACCTCGAACCATCATAGTCAGCCAACCCACCACCCGCAACACACTACCTACCCAAACACAATAAAAAAACACATACATACATACCCTAACCAAAACCCAACTTTTAACCCTAAATGAAAGCACCAAAACCCTACTGCTAACTATAATCTAAACCCCACATACACAACTATCTATGCACTATCCTTAACCCCTCCCTAACCCTAAGGTCCATAACTACTACACACTTCCCCTACAGAGCTATACCCAAACAAACTATTCCACACACATTCACTTAACAAAACCCTACACTAAACCTTACATACATTACCTACACAAAACCTTACATACACCACCTACCTATGCACTTACCTTAACCCCTCCCTAACCCTAAGGTACGTAACTATCACACACTTACCTTACGTTGCTATGCCACAGACGAGTCAACTATGCAAATTCGATATTTCCACTTTCGTAGTTTCATTCGTTTGACGTATTCGTGGTTTGCTCTTTGAGTGTCGCGCTATTCGGATTTGGGTTTTTCGTGTTTTGAGCACATAAAGTAGACCCAAAGAGGCTGGGGGTGGTGAGGATGTGAATGCTGTAGACCCACCCACAGTGAGGAGACAGAGAAGAGTGTACAGACCCAGGGTAACCTACCAAGGGCTACATGAGCTGGAGACAGTAGAGCGCTATAGGGAAGACAAGGACTTCTTAAAGCAAATTGTTGAGCTGTGCCAGCCACACCTGACACACAGAACTAACAGAGGGAAACCCATCCCAGTGGATACCAAGGTATGTGTAGGCCTAAGAATACCAGCTACAGATACCTTCGAAGGCCAACTGGAGATATGATGGGGATCTCACAGGCATCAGCATCCAGGGTACTCCACCAGTTCCTGGATGCCGTGTCAACACATGCCGGTGAGCATGTATATTTCCCCAACACCCATGAGGCGTTGACCAGCAATATGCAACTGTTCCACCAAATAGCAGAATACCCTGAGGTAGTGGCTGCTATAGACTGCACGCAAATACCCATCAAAGCACCACCCGGTGAGCAGGGTAGGGTCTACATCAACCACAAGGATTCCCTCCATCAACTGCCAGGTCATGTGCGATGCCCAGGATATAATAATAAATGTGTGTGCTGGCTGCCCTGGAAGCAATCATGATTTCCACATCTGGCATCTGACGCAGCTGTACCAGAGATTTACCAATGGGGACATCCCTTATGGTCACCTAGTGGGGTATGCTGGTTACGCACTGCAGCCGTGGCTGATGACACCCATCAGAAATGCACACACACCCAAACAAGAACGCCATAATGAGGCACATGCATAGACCAGAATTATAATAGAGCATGTGTTTGGGATGCTCAAGTCATCAATAATAGTGTAGTGGGCAGAGCATTTTCCTTATGAGCAGGCATTCCTGGTTCGAGTCCCATTGCAGCACATCCAATGGTTCCAGTGCCTGGACACATCCGGTGGAGCCTTGCAGTACTCACCAGCTACATGTACCCAAATTGTCATCATATGTGCCATGCTATACAATATGATCCTGCAGAAACAGCTGCAGCAGGAACAACATGGGGCAGGGCTACACAGCCCCCCACCATTGCCAAGGCCTGCACAGGCACAGAGTGACTCAGAGGAGGAACAAACTGAGCCTGCCCCAGTAGGCAGAAGGAGGCATGCCCAGTATGCCCTGGCCTTGGCAAAGAGGCAACGCATAGCACATACACTGACACAGGAGGGACCCAGGGAATGACACTTCTCTGACTTGCACATACAGTAATAGGGATGCCAAACATGACACTACCTGTTCTCAACCATGTTTAGGGAGTGTACTATGTGCATCTAACATAGGCAGCCCTGCAGCACCACCCTCAATACTGGCACACCCACAAAGTAAATTACTCAACCTACCAATTGCCTAATGGAGTAGTATGTGTTATTACTTGTATCTATGGTATGGATGTGAGCATGAATGGTATGCCAGCAGATAGTAGACACTTATAGTGGCACTATGAGATCTATAACAAATGCTGGTGTCACCATAGTAGCCAGTACTACACAGGGCAACAAAACCCACTGCAGGAAATGTGCTGGGTCACATGTGTGTCCATATGACTCACACATGCCAGTCAGGGAGGTACACATACCCAACAACAGTCTCAGTCAGCAGGACAGGTGTAGACAAATACAAACAAAGGCAGTGATATGGCTTCTGAATGATGCCTATGGGTAACCTCCCCCCAAGGCCTACACAGACAGACTACATCAGGTCAGGCAGTGGGATGTTAGTTCTGAAGGGTAGGAAGTCAGAAACTAATATGTAGGTCAATCAAACCTAAGACCTGTAGTACACTGATATGCCTCTAGTCAGCATGATAGGTTAGAATACAGAATGAAATGGAGTACCTGACATACCAGTACAGTCATAACAAATGTGTACAAGTGTCAGGTGTGCCCACCCCATCCTATGTAGAAATGTAGAAACAGTCAAGTGTACCCCTCCAATCCTGTGTAGAAATGTAGATACAGTCAGCTGTGTCCCCCCCACCTCTGTGTGTAAATGTAGAAACAGTCAAGTGTGCCCCCCCCATCCTATGTAGAAATGTAGTAACAGTCAGGTGTGCCTCCTCCCAACCTTGATGTAGAAATGCAGAAACAGACAGGTGTGCTCCCTCCCCCAATCCTGTGTAGAAAAGTAGAAACAGTCAGGTGTGCTCCCCCAAACCCCACTTAGAAATGTAGTAACAGTCAGGTGTGCCCTCCCCCAAACCTATTTAGAAATGTAGTAATGGTCTGGTGTGCCCCCCCATCCGATGTACACATGTCATAACAGTCAGGTTTCCCCCCCACAACCCAATGTAGTAATGTAGTAACATGTATGTGTGCGTATAATACCAATGGATCACAGATGCTCAGTGGTGGCCAAGGTAGCAGGATAGATTGTAGCATTTGCACAATATGCAGGTATGTGTGTGTTAGGTTGGTATGTGTTTCATATTGTGTGAGAGTGGTCAGTATGTGTGCATGTTAAGGTATGACCTGGTGGCCATTGCCCACTACTTCTGATGACAGGGCCAAGTTCTCACAACTGCAGTGCCTAAGACAATTCCCACCAGTATAACATATGCTAGCAGTAAGCCATTGTAAATGTATGGTGGTAATATGTGTCACCATCTGAAAGATTGACATGGCATGGCTGTTGGACTAGATATACAAGCAGTACAAAGCCTCACCTCAGGCTTTGTACCCACTGAGTGGCGCACAGCGACAGTTATCCCACTCCACAAAGGGGGAGCCATGACGGACCCCGGGAACTACCGCCCCATTAGCCTGACGAGCCTGGTCTGCAAGGCCATGGAACGTATCATCATGGAACTCATAAACAAAGACATTGGTAATCTCCAAACTCTGGACCCTACTCAGTTTGGATTTGTAAAAGGCAGATCATGTCTCCTAAACCTGATTGACTTCTTTGAAGCAGTCACCAAAGCCATAGATGATGGTAAAATGGTTCACACAGCTTATCTAGATCTCACTAAGGCTTTCGACACCATCCCCCACTCTGGAATTATAGATAAGCTCACTAAACTAGGTATAAATCCCTATGTCATAAGATGGGTTGCCAACTGGCTCACGGACAGAACCCACACTGTGAAAGTAGCGGATTCCAAATCTGACATCAGACCAGTGACAAGTGGAGTACCACAGGGTTCAGTCCTGGGTCCTCTCCTGTTTGGTATCTACTTCTCTGAAGTGCAGGCCAACACAGAAGGTCTTTGGCTAACAAAGTTTGCAGATGACTGCAAACTAGGAGCCATAATCGAAACTCCTAACGATGTGGACAAACTACAAAAGGGCCTCACTGAGACAGATTCCTGGTGTCAAAGCCATGGCCTGAAGCTCAATGCCAAAAAGTGTATCGTCATCCCCTTTGGTAAAAACTCTGTACCCATGAACTACCACATAGCTGGTAGTCTACTTAATGCCAAAAATGTGATAAGAGACCTTGGAACACAGGTGGACAGTAGTCTCTCCTTTGATAATCACATCCCCACAGTGGTCAGGAAATCCTTCTACGTGGCTCATATCATCACAAAAGGATTCTCATCCAGAAAAAAAGAGGTCATTGTTCCACTCTACTCATCACTCATTAGACCCATTATAGAGTACAATGCCCCTTTTGGTATGTACCTCACAAGACATCTACAACAACTGGAAAGACCACAGAAATACCTCACAAAGAGGATTACTGGCCTCAAACAGATGCCCTATGGAGACCGTCTCAAAAAACTACAGCTTTACTCCATCGCATATCGCCTACTCAGGGGCGATCTCTGTCTAACATACAAAGCTATGTCAAACCCAGAGCTGTTGGACATGCTCCACTTAAAGAAATCCCAATCCCTCCGAGCTACATGCTCTAGGGACCTTAATCTTGTCACCACAATAAACAGAACATGCTGGAGGGATAGATTCCTGTCCCAGAGACTTCCCATACTCTGGAACAGACTACCTATCTATGTCAAACAGAGCTCCTCATTAGCACTCTTCAAGAAAAATCTTGATGATTGGATGGGAAATGGGAAATTCACCCCGGGGATCACTTCTGTGGCTCTGCTCGACAGGGGCATAGGAAAATAATTTTCTTGGGTGGCGAAAGCCAGGGTACATTTTTTGGCTAGGTTTGTATGGGCCCTAGGGCCGATAGCCTAGTACCTACCTATAAACCTATGAACCTATGAAAGTACCCCAGACATACAGTATATATTGTGTAACTGTGAAATGGACACTCCCTTGGAATTGTACAAACAGGTATGCATCACATTATCTGGACCTGTAGTAGGGGATACCGGTGTTGCCTGCCCAAACACTTGCAGACTCACAAAGGAGGTAGGACTGATGCATTGGGAAACAGCTGATGTACCTGCACATGCCAGCATAACTGGAATGCCCCATGCATATCTGTGTGTCAGATGCAAGTAGTGTCCATAGCACACATGCACCCAGCTCACCCAATCACCACCCACAGGTACCTCTCTGATCGTATACCTGCTGTGGGGAATGGGTACAATATGACCCTACCTGTATATGGCAATAGCAAAAGAATGCAAATGCAGTGCAGGTGTACCATGCAGGTGTATCCCTAGCCATAGGTAGCACCCTGCCAGCATCCACACCACCTGATCAAGACTGATAGAAGGTATTGGCATGAACACCTAGCACACCTACCATGTCTCCCCAGGGGAATATACTGTATGGCGGTCTGAGACTGTAGGACTGACAGAATGCAATGGTCTGCCACATCCGGCATGCATCAACACCAAATGGCCCACAGGCTTCTGCCAAAGGTCTGTGTCTCACACATACTGCCAATGCATGTTATGTCAATGGACACCCAAATAACAACATAACACACTCCACATAAGCCATATGCAAGGCCATGTGGAAAAACCACAGTAACATGTCCACCATGTCCCTCTGCATGAACTGTGGACCGACACCAAAACACAGCTGTGATGGGGTGATAACCTTAGGGAAAGTATCAGAGAATGTATGCATAATGTATGGAAGAGGATAGAATAACGGAGGAGGGGTGCGAGCATGGGCAGCATGGAATGTGCAAGGTCTGAGACAAAGCTGTGTGCACACTATCCCTGGCTGCAAACACATAAATGGGTGGCTACATAATTGCCCATACACCACAATAGGGGTAATGTCCTGACTCATGGCCCCTGCCTCTGGGTAACCTGTGTGAATCTGTAGAGCTGTGAGGTATTGCCACAGCAAGATAAGGCCATACTGTCATGTCGATGGATGTACAAGTATGGGATCCTCTGCCAGCACTGTACCAAGGTGCTGAACTGGATACACAGACCCAGCATAAAGTGTCTGCAGTTCCCCCTCCAGAATGGCATAACTTACCATGAATATGTAGGCATCTGCCGACAATACCGGACACAGTTCAGTCACCCTTGTCCCCCAAGACATCACTGTGAGCAAGAATGTCCACCTGACAGTACATGAGGACAGAAAACATCACAGTGTATAACAGTACACATGTCTGAATATCTCTGCTAACAGCAGTACCATGTAGCTGATGCAGCACAGACACAATCACCTACAGTACACACTATCCCCTGCACAGTTTGCCCCATATTGCCAAATGATCGATGAATACCCTGCAGAAACAGTTTGATACCAGTAGGTATACAACACAAAGGTCTGCACTGGAGTACAAACTACCCGGAATAGATCCAAACATTCAATACAGAAGGGCATACTGGGCATGCTCACACACTTAAACAAATGAAGCCCATGTCTGCAATCAACAGTGGACCATACAGATCTGGCAGTTACAGATGTTAGTGCATACATTCCCCAGTATGCACCAATCATGCTTTGCACACACAGTGGATAGGAATACGGACATATGTCCAAGGACAACACACTATAATAAACCAAAAGTAGATGTACATAGATGTGTGGAAGAAAGTGACTGTGACAAGGAGCCATCCATCATGAGGCCTGTCCCACCCAGCATACAGCCAAATGGCTACAACCACATGAGGTGTAAATGTCAGTCACTGTAGACAATAGCCACCGGTATCCATCAGCATTACAGACTATGTGGTGCAAGTGCTAGCTGTGCAACATGACTGTACAAGGAAGTAATCATCTAGCAGCTGTATACACGTACCTGCGGAATATACCCCTGTGTGTGCCCACATGCGGTGTGTCAACCTCTAGATGAATGGGTTACGGCCCATGCACACACACGGCCCTCCCCATAGCCCTACTATGACAAGCCTGCTGAGGTCATCCAGTTTGAAATACACCTTTGGAAAAAATGTAGCCCAGTAATCTCCATCCTGGCGCATCCTGTAACTGCATACTGCTGTAGTGTAAGAAACTAGTTAGGTAGGAGTTCTAATCCCAGACATGGTAACTGTTTGTGTGTGTGTGTGTGTGTGTGTGTGTGTGTGTGTGTGTGTGTGTGTGTGTGTGTGTGTGTGTCTCTGTCTGTGTAGAGAGCAATGCTTTTTAGGTTAGTCACATACACTACAATTCAAATGCCCTACTTTGGCAAGGCTGCTGATGTCATTCACTGTGAAATACACTTTGGAAAAGGTGTAGGCCAGTAATCTCTGTGGTGTGTCCTATAACTGCATACTGCTGTAGTGTGATAAACTAGTTAGGTAGGAGTTCTAATCCAGCTGTGTGTGTGTTTGTGTGTGTCCCTGTCTGTGTACGGAGCAATGCATTTTAGGCTACTCACACTCACTACAATCCAAATGCCTTACTTTGGCAAGGCTGCTGATGTCCTTCACTGTGAAATACACCTTTGGGAACAGTGTAGCCCAGTAATCTCCATGGAGCATCTTCCTATATCTGCATACTGCTGTAGTGTGATAAACTAGTTAGGTAGGAGTTTTATTCCCAGGCATGGCAAGTTTGTGTGTTTCTCTGTCTGTGTATGGAGCACTGCATTTTAGGCTAGTCACACTCTTTACAATTCAAATGTCCTATTTTGACAAGGCTGCTGATGTCATTCACTGTGAAATACACCTTTGGGGAAGGAATACTCCAGTAACCCCAGTGGCGCATCCTATAACAGCGTAATGCTGTAGTGTGATGTAGAACTCTGGTACAGGTTCTATTCCCACACATGGCAGGTGTGGATCTGTGTGTGTTTCTATGTCTGTGTAGGTACCAATGGTTTTTAGGCTAGTCACACTCACTACAATTCAAATTCCCTACTTTGACAAGCCTGCTGATGTCATTCACTGTGAAATACACCTTTGAGGAAGGAGTACTCCAGTAATCTCTGTGGCGCTTCCTATAACTGCGTAGTGCTGTAGTGTAATAAACTAGTTAAGTAGGAGTTCTAATACCAGACATGGCAGGTCTGTGTTTGTCATTCATATCCTGTGTGGAGGTGGCTGTGAGTGTGTAACATCTGGACTCATTGTGGAGTGGTTTTTTTTCAAATTTCTTATATGGTGGCCCTAGTATATGTCACAATGTCCACCTTACAGGGATAAAAGATGTGAAATAGCTGAGAGGCTGGGGTGAAATTCCATACCCCTACATGTGATATCAAGGCCTGGCAAACAAAGTTAGCAACCCTTGTATTACCCAAAGAACACTCTCATCTCATGTCTCATACACACACACACGCACACACACACACACACACACACACACACACACACACACACACACACACACACACACACACACACACACACACTTGCCTAGGCAACAACCGCTATGTTGGTAGTACCCTGCATATTGCACACTGATAGTAACCATGATGTGAATGCAGTGGGCTACAGAGGGCATGACAACCTGTCCATTAGTCCAATAGGCATGCACATGCAGACAGTGCACCTTCCCTATGTTCCCCACTAGACAACTGTAACACCTGTGGTGCCATCAAATGTGACCCACAATGGACATACCATGCCTTAAACACATGCCCTGTATGGACAGATGCCACTGACACCAGGGAATATCTGTATCAAGCTATCAAGGTAGGTGCAGGGTCAACCTGCTGTCCATTACCAGTTCCCGCCACATGAGGCCAGGACTGGCACATCTGATGATAATGATCTGTGTACATAACATGGGCCACACACCACAGTTACAGTTACACATGTCACTGTATATGCATGTGGGATGTGTGCACATCCCAGACACTGTCCATGTCATGGACTAAGGAACACATACATGGCACGTAATGCACAGCAATGGCCACACACAATAGTTACCCAGGTGACTAGATGGTGGATACAATACCCACCTGTGTGGGCCAATCCAGACACTACACCCCTGAGCCACACTACAGACCATTGTCATGTGGCCTTATGCCAAGGTATACCCATCACCTAGCCTTGTATAGCTGTCTGGCACAGTCGACCACTACACACCCATGAAGCAATGCACCCATGCATGTCAGTACTGGCAGCCTGTGTCTGTGTGTGTGGTGTATGATGCCTATGACCACATTCACACTCACCACAACCCCCATTGGCATACTGAAGCATGCTGTCTGATGTCAGACACCTCCACATACTCTTCGGCCATATAACCTCCAGATAACCCCTGTAGTGCATGTGATACCTTCACAGTACTGTATTGTGGCAATATAACTAATGAGTTGTATTCCTGACCCTGCCAAGTGTGTCAATGTGTGTGGGTCCCTGAGAGAGTGTGGCAGTGTTGACGCTGACACCTGTTCATGCGGACAGGTACGAGTACTGCACCTACCATATAGCAACCATATCACCGTTGCAGATGTCACTCACCATCACATATATGTTTGGAGGGCTCCTCAACATGTAACCTATGTAGCGCATCCAATAACTGCATAGACATGTGATAGCAATACATAGTGAGTCAGGGGTTTGGTACCCTGTACTGGTAGGTGTGTGACACTAACATGCTTATTTTTTTACTCTCCCACCCCTCTCTGACCTATCTTTGCCTCTGTCTGCATCTCTCACTCCCTCTCTGGTGGATGTGGAGACTTACACTGCTTTGCTTATGCAGCAGCATGTGTATTGTAAGTGATGTGCATAATCAGCTGATGGCCTCTGCACAAATTGCAGCCCTCCTCTAGCTGATTGCATGTGGAACAGCTGTGGTAACATTCCCATAGCCAATTGCATAAATATACACTCCAATATCTAAGAACATCATGTTGGTGTTGGGCCTTTTCATTCAATGTGAGCAGGACCTAGATCTGTTGTTTGGCAAACAGCATCACAGATGGATTGGGGATTTACCTCTAACAACATACACTGTGGAAACAGGCCAACACACAGGAGGGGGATGTGCCTGACATGACAACAGAATGTAAGTGCTGCTATACTGTATTTGGAGTAATGTTGGCTTAACAGGGTGTGTGTGGATATGACTGTCCTACATGTTTTAATACCTGTCATGTCAGTGCTATGCTTATGAGGAAACCCCCATCTGTAGGGTCATCTGCAGACTGGGCAGTGTGTGGTGCCTTTTGTTTCTTGTGTTACCCACAGAGCACCTATCTGTGAATGGCAGAAGCATAGTGTGAGGATTGCAGTCAGTACATGGTGACAGCCATGAGAATTACTGACTTCATATCCCTCATAAGACATATGTTGCAACAAACCCTGTTACAACAGTAAAAGTATGAGGTTATCACAGCCACATGTCAATATTGGCCCTGTGTTTGTGCCTCCAGCCACACTTCTGTCAACCTTTGTACATATGTCATGCAGTAAGAGGTGCATATGTTCTGTACACCATATTTATTGACATCATATCTGATTACAAGCCAGTGATATATCAGATTGCTACACATGTTATGTATAGTAGGGGTTATAT
Source organism: Protopterus annectens (assembly GCF_019279795.1). NCBI lineage: Eukaryota > Metazoa > Chordata > Ceratodontiformes > Protopteridae > Protopterus > Protopterus annectens. The sequence goes on along the minus strand of NC_056739.1, from coordinate 987,480,500 downwards.
TTGAGGACATAACCTGAACATTCTGTGGTTGTGTGTACAGTACTGAGGTCTGTGTACTTATAGTGATTGTCGACAGTGTGTGTATTGTGAATATGTACCTTGGCCTGTGTACAGATTGTGGTAGATGTCATTGTTCTTGGTTCTGTTCTATCTGATGTTACATGCTGCTCCACTGTATGTTACCCTATCAGCTTACATGTTTGTAGGGCCAAGCACACACATGTCCCATACCACAGACAGGCATTGGACCACACTGTGTAAGAGCCCAGTATATGTAGGGTTAGTGTGTGAGTGGCACATATGAGGATGGTGTTGATCAGATAGTCCATAAACTGTAATATTACAGTAGCTTACTATATGTGGCTGTGGCTGTGTTTACATTGGTTGTGGTTATGCACTTTCACACAGGTGTCTGTTACTCTGTGCTGTGACATGCCTGTAGAGTCTGCTATATATGCAGGTACATGTGTATTCCCCCATAGGAAATGTAGGCCAGTGTTGTGGCAGTCTGCCTGTAGCCTGCACAGTGCTTTGTTACATGCCTAGCAGCTTAGTGTACTTACCCAGTGAGATGTTATGTCCATATACTTGCCAGATGTACTGCTGCTGGGCCACCATAACAGTCATATATGTCAGACAAAGCAGTGATATGCTGTACAGATGTATGTCACTAACTAGTGGGTAGTATGTGGCCATGGCACCTCTGGTCATTATGTGTCAAGACAGACAGGGGTGTGTGAATGCATAACCTATAGTGGCAAATGTATACCGCTATTTACATGATATACCCATCTACATGGCTGTTAACATCCACATTGTCAGGCTTGGTCCACATATCTTGCACCAAGGGGTTTTATGCATACCTCTGGACTGACCAGGATGTGTCAGACAGTCCACATATATTGGCCATATCTCTGCTGTAGTCCACTGGATCATTACTGTGCTAGCAGTCGTACTGTGCTATGATATCCTTAGGATGTCTGTCAGTAGCCAGTGGTGCACATGTTAAAAGCAGATGTGACCTCCCACAAACAACATGTCTGTGAAGACAATCCCTATTACAGTAGCAATAGTCTACAAATATACCTGCAATAGATACCTGACATCCCCTTGCACTAAGAGGTTGGGACTATTGGGGCTGAGGCAGGGCTCCACTCCATGTTCAGGACATATGGTGAACATATATGTATATATAATTATCCAAATATCTATATGGAGATATATATGTGTATATATATATATATATATATATATATATATATATATATATATATATACATATATATATATATATATATATATATATATATATACATACATACATATACATATTGACATACATAGATGGATATGTATATGTGTATATATATATATATATATATATATATATATATATATATATATATATATATATATATATACACATATAAACACTCAGATATATACATATACAGAGCAATATATGTCTACACATATACAGATAGATACATATGCACATATACGTATGGATATCTACATATATATTGACAGTAATAGGTGTATCAGAAGAGATATGTATGCACATATAGTTATAGATATCTACATATATAGCCACATAAATAGGCATATCTGTACACATAGGATGTGCATATATATATATATATATATATATATATATATATATATATACATATATATATATATATATATATATATATATATATATATATATATATATATATATACATACATACATATGGAGAGATGTACACATGGCCATATATATGTTGCACTATATAGATGTGTATACAGACATATGTATGAGTATACATGTGTATGTACATGTAGACATAAATCGACCTATTATATGTATAGATCCATATTCCTGTTATGTGTAAACCTCACGGTTGTGTATACCCTCCCAGATGTATCTCACCATATGTATCTGCTATGTGTACATTATGATGAAACAACATATGTGATGCAACAGTCATATTAATAACAAGTACTACTCAATTGTGCAAGTAAAGGCAATTGTTCAATACTGCTCAATATGTGTATTGACAGATATATTGGTAAAACACCAGCTGTTTTCACAGTGGTCATGGTCGTAGTGGTTAAGTGTTGAGACTATAGTGTACAGGGTCCTGGGTTCAAGACCTGCAAAGGCTGTTCATTTTGTTGCTGAGCAGAAAAAGGGCTGTTAGATACAGAGTGGTTAAGGCAGTTTTGAGCAGCTTTAAGCAGGTTTGCATAGGTTTGCATGGCTTTGCATGAAGCTAAGCGGTGCTAAGCTATGGATAAACATATGGTGCTTACACAGTGTAGGCTTCGCTTACCAGTGCGCAAATCAGTGCAGCTGTTATTATTGCAGCAATGTTGATACTTGCTAAGCATGGCTTAGCCCTGGTAACCAGTTCACACCACCCAGTCTGATAACATAACAGGGTAATGATATTTGTAATAAGTGTATGTAATGCCATGTACAATACATGCACCTATGTGCTGTCATTAGAGTAGCAAGGGGTGTAAGTGTCATTTGTGGGACAAAAGCAAAGTGCTAAATGTATTACTGACAACAGACACACCTGCACCAAAGCTGGACTCTGAGGCCTCCATGTTGTATCCCTGGTGTGTGAGCTGTGTCACAATATATAACCCCTACTGGGTAATGATCTGACATGTGGAATGTAACTGTAGACCACCATCTGTACAGAACATGTTAGTGAGGGCTTCTGACATGTAGTTATGGCATACATATTGTTGTCAAACATTTATCTGTCAACACACTCATCCTACTGCATAGCTACTTGCCAAGCTGATGACTGTCAGTCCCTGTACAGATGTGCAGATGGCAGGTATCCAGCTGGAATATGTAGAGGCAACCTAAGCTTGATTGACATTGACATGTTTGCCCAGCTGTGTAAGAATTGGCACCTATAGGAGATGACACCCTGTATGCACCACATGCCATGGGTACCTCCACTACACTACCACAGACAACAGAACATGCTTTGGTAAAGGTCTCCATCACAGACACTAACCATGTGTTGTAATGCATGTTGCATACATGCCAACTTGATCACCTCAGTGACCATGTGCAGGAGGCATCTGGAGGATTGGCTGATGCATGTCGTTCTCTCCCTGACGGCCACCACAGTAGTGTCTGTTGATAGATTGCCTGCTGTCACATGGCAGATGGCAGGATACCACTGTACACACAACCCCTACACAACCCATCTCTCCATGGACAATAGCTAAGTACAAGCTATGACCACCTGCAGCGATGCACCCCTGTACTGACACATGTGTACATGTGCATGACTAATTATTGCAGTATGTGTGTTAGCACACCTGTACTTGGGAATTCCATGAGGGCCTTCACAACCACTGCAACACCCATTGCCATAGTCAGTTGTGGCTGCTGCTGTATGGGACATTACATGTACCCTGTTAAGCTCCTCTCCATACCAGCTACATGAGCCTTGCAGTACCAGCACAACACTGTTGTACAAATGGGTTGATAGGCTTGGGATGCCCATTGTGTTCTGGCAAGTGTGTGTATGTGTGCATGTCCGTATATCTGTAGGGTACAGTATTCTGAGGCCACATACTCCTATTACAATACCCATTGCCACACAGTAGTACATATAGTGTTGTTGCTGCCCATAGGTGAGGCATGACAATGCAACACCCTACTACGCGTGTGGCATGTGCATTAGATGCATATCCCTGTAGTACCACTGTTGGGGTATACAATGGGTTGTGTCACATTCATGGCCAATGTGTGATGGTGGGTATGGCAGAGTGTCATCATGGGTTACAGGGAATACAATATCCACTGGGAGATGTGGGTGCTGTGTACACTGTCATTACACCAAGGTACACACGGTATATGTCCCATGTACCACATTATGGTTACCACTGTCACCATCAACCATACAGGTAACTGATACCACAATCCAGGCCAGTTATGCATGTGCTGTGTGCAGCCTACCTGTAACACACTGGACACAGTCAAGTTAGTTAGCAATGATAGGACCTGGTCTCTCAGATGTGTGTCTGCCTGTTATGTGTCTGTTAATGTGTATATGAAGGCATGTCACACTACGTATTGTTCACATACACCCATTACATCCCCCATTAGCATACATGTCTGGGGATGTTCTGCATGTAACATGTAACCTGGGGCACACCTCACCCTAAACAGTGTGTGGTGTTTGCAATGTAAGCCACACACTTCAGTATCACTACATAACTATGTAGAGGTCTAGTCTCAGTGTTGCCAAGTAACAGTGTGCATGTATTTGGATGGGTCTACATCAGGTTGCAGGGTATACATGCCCCAGCAGATCACCTGTCCATGTGACACAGGCAATAACTGTTATACTAACCTGTGATATGTGTTCAACTGTATCCCAGATATGTCACAGCCATGGTGTCACCACAGTGCCATACCCCATTGTGGAATATGACTGCAGACCATCCTCATGCTGGCACATGTACACCTACAACACAAATGGATAACATTATAGAGAACGCAATCAACCAGTGTTACTAATAGCTCTAATGCATCATTGCTGGATGGCCGCACTACCTGACATATGTGCATTATACTTCACTTCTTGCAACATGTTACACTGCAGTACTGTGGTACACTGTAGTACAGTCACTGTGTGCATCAGAACCATATTAGCCTGTCCCTGCATTGATGGTATGAATGACAGGGATGTGGCACAGGTATCATCATATGCGCAGGGTGTGTTGTTGCTTTGCCAGAGGCCAAAGGTGGGCCATACATTTGACACCATGTGTGTGGGTGAGGGGTGTACTGAGGTTAGCTTGGCGTGGTGATGTGATGTGTGTAGGTATGGGGTTGCCCTAGGTGTGTTTGTATAGTATGTGGGTATGCATCCACACAGTTCTGCCATGTGGCTACCCTACACAAGTGTTTATGGACAGCTGCAGACCATACCTGGCAGGGTGTGAAGTCCACTGCCTCTGGCCATGGGCCATGAACTGAGCCTGCCAGGGGTTCCATGGGCATGTTCAGGTACAGGCCTCAATGTGCTACTCTCATTTGCCGATGACAAATGTCCACTGGTACCAGGTCCCTCCTGGGACTGGTCAAGACAACATGCACGTGGGCTGCTGTGGTATGGTGTGGACAGCACCCACCCACACTGCCAGGGCTAGTACTGTCACTACGGGAGCTCCTTGGTGTCCTAGCATGTCCACGTTGACTGCCAGCTGTTGGTGTTGCTGGCCTACATCCATGCTGCCATTGCCGTACCCCCACCACACGTTCAATTACGGACATACCACGGGCAATGAATGCCATCATCTCACCATACCGTCTATCCATGAGCTCGGTATAAGCACGGATGGCACCAGACAGTTCATGGATGTTGTTGCTTACAGATGTGAGAGCAGCCCTCTGCAGCCTCAGGCCCTGTCTGGTGTAATGTTCCATACGTGCCTGCACCACCATGACAGCCTGAAACATGCACCTGCTGGTACCAGCTATGTCGCCTCTGCCAGGGGCATGATGTCTTCAGTGTTTGTATGGACACCAACATCAGATTGCATGCAGGATGGACCCTGACCCATCTCGCCACCTGTGGGGGGAAAACAATAAATGCACTTTAAAACCTGTACAGCATTGCCTAACAATATACACACACACACACACACAAACACACACACACACACACACACACACACACACACACACACACCAACCACCATAATACCTACCTGTCCGTGACTTTACAGACAGTCCCACGTATATGTCCATGTGTACCCCATCCTGCATCACACTTGGTAACATACACACATTGATACCACTCATTAACATATCAGTCCTTTAAATGCCTACACAAGCAATCACAACACTAGACCTGTTACTACATTACCTGTCTGACCTGTGTGTAGTGGTTTTAGATGGCCTCATTGCTGTCATTCAGTGTTCACCCTGTGTATGTCCGGACATCATGAGCATGGCCCCTATATGTGTGGGCTACTATGTTCTAGCCATAATATCACACAGTGATGCTTCATGTGTATGTAATGCTCAGTACATGCCAGATATGCTGCTCAATCAGCCTACCATGTGACAACTGTAATATATGGATACACTCCCTGGTGTTGACTAGTACTTCCCTAATGCATCTATCGTGCTGCATACATGGGTTGTAGGTGACCGCTCTGCTGAATGTGATATTAAATGTGTACCTGGTATCTACCTCCCCTCTCAATGTCTGTTCCATGCTACAGACCATATTATACTATCAGCTGTCCTGTGATTACACACATGACAAGTATTCCTGGTGTGTAATGTGGCAGTCCATGTCCATGTACTGCATGATCCCAGAGGGAGGTACTGCTGTATGAACACCCCACGATCACACAGATTCATATCCCAGAGGCTCCCCTCACTCTGGAACAAAATCCCAATCCATGTTAGGCAGAGCCCCTCAATGACCCTCTTCAAGAGAAATCTTGACGAGTGGATGGGAGACCGTAGGTTTACCCCTGGGATCTCTTCTGTATCCCTACTAGACAGAGCCACAGTAAACTAACCTTAAAAGGGCTATCTTCTGTGACCTACTATACAGAGGCACAATCAACTAATCTAAAAGGGTAGCGAAAGCCAAACACACTCTGGCTAGTCTTATAAATGCCCTAGGGCAGATAGCCTAGTATCTACCTATGAACCTATGTGCATACATGACCAGCCACACAAACACACACACATGCACACATGCATCCTACATGCATCAACCTCCCTCCACTTCACTAGAGTGACCCTACAGACAAACTAACTACACACCAAGATGCATGAACACACACACACACACACACACACACACACACACACACACACACACACACACACACGCACACACACATATACAGGAGAGGTTTCACAATGATAGTACACACAGTCCTCCTATTACCCCTCTGTCAGCATGCATAACATGGTATCCAACAGCATTCAGTGCAGCTATAGTCAATCCATGCTAGCAACAGTATACATGTGTGTGATGCATGTGCTGTGTCACTAGGTGAAGCCCCTTCCCCTGGATACCACTGCACCCATGCACAAGTATTGCTGTGCACCTGTTCTGCACCCTGCCATGTACTGTGCACCACACCTTACAGGTGTACAGCCCATTGCTGAATGTATACTACTGTGTCGGTTATGTCAGCTTTAATGCTCACTGCCCCTATGTTTTCCAGCAATACATACCTAAGATGATATGTGGACAGATGTCATTTGTGAATGCCTAATGTCTGATTCACAGCTCTCAACATCAACGGACCATGTATGACCAATCCAGTACTCTTACACTGACAACCATCAGAGCATACCATGGCTGTAGGGGTGTACACACCCTTATTGATATGACACACCCATCCTTGATCTGCCATGGGACCACATTACCACATATCTTAACAGTACATGAGCCCGATATGTGGCATATGTCCTGTACTTTCACATGCAGTGTCTAAGGAATGTGTTAGGTGTATGGTTGCTGACCGTAATGCATATACACCATGTGGGCATATGTGTGCACACCCTTATCATAACAGTTTGTTGCACCTCTTGTGTGTACTACAGCAGTTACTACTTGTGGCAGGGGTATACCAGTGTGGGCCATCTGGATTTGCCAGTGTATGTTCAGTCAGCCCTACACATCTCTGCTTAATCTGCATGATTGCAAGGTCTAATCATTTGTACATCCCTTGGTGTTCACACACTGCCATCACTATTGCTGCAGGGCTAGGGTTATGGCTGCCACAGGTCCTGAACCTGACTATGTACAGATACAGCCATTTTTAGTATCCTTAGGATCCCTGCTGCAGTGCACTGGTGTGTCATGCTGACACCCCTCCCCTCTCCTTCAGCATTTTTGAAGACGCATGACAAGTAAGCCGTACACATGTGCCACTTTGCAGTATCCCATACACTGAGCAACACATGTTACAGTCTAGTCCCTGCTGATAATGTGGACCACTGCAATGCCTTATGTCACAGTGTATACCTGCAGCAGTTGCCATTGTCCTACAGTTATATACACTGGTGTTGCACTGTATATGGGTGTTGTTCCAAACATGGCCCTACTGTAGACCATGTCTCCCACCATTATGTTACTCCCTGTGGACACATTCTGCAATGACAGGATGTTAGTTATCATGCAGGTGTCTGACATACCCTTCCAATACCCCATCATGGTCGCCCCTGTGAATCCGTGCATTTCACAGCAACAATACGTGCACATGTACAGCATGCATTCTGGGTAGGTGTGTTAGATGTGTGCATGGAATATACCATCGCCATTACATGCCCAGTGTATTGGCAATCATCTACATAAACAATACATACCAGCTACAGGTTGCTGCCTTGGTGATATCCCAGAGGGACCTACATAAGAGGGTGAGAGATGCAAAGTCAGTGACCACAACTGTGGCATTACTACAGGGTGGGTGCAGTATTACAATACATCAGCAGTGCATTTCCACAATACTACAACATATGGACATCTGTTTATCCCTACTATGCAGCAACAAATATATATCTGTGACATGTCAGATATGCATGATCTGCCTGCACCAATGTGGATATACATGCAACAGTGGTCTACAGATGTGCCCTGTGGCCTTATCTGCATGCTTCTCGGCTGGTGTGTGGGTGGCACCCACTTCCACAAAGGTGTCTGGCGGTTGGTGGCTGGCCAGATGGGCAGGTGCCACGAGGTTGGCCAGGAGCTCCTCCATATGTGTCGGGGGGGATGGATGTCATGGCCCCCCCTTTGGTGAGGTGATCTCCCAGATTGTAGCAGCATACCGACGGGCATTGCGAAGGAGGTCAGAACAATGATGTCGGACCTGCTCATAACTGCGGTTGTGCAGTCTGACATCATTGACCCTGTGGACTAGGTCATTCCACAGGGCGGTCCACTCCTGCTGATTGTGGACAGCCAGACCAAACAAGGTCACATAGTGCTGTATGAGTCCATTCAGCAAGATTTCATTTTCTGCTGCTGTGTAGGCTGGCAGTCTTCCATGAGACACTGTGTCTGAAAGACATAAAGATGGATACAGGTGTGAGCAAGTCATGCATCATGGTTACCACAGTTCCTAATACACATCACTGCCCCCCCACCATATCAGCGACACCAAACTGTGCAACAACTCAATAGGTATGGCTACAGCATACCTACCAGTGGGGCAGATATTGTACTGTACCACGCTTTGTGCAATGTGTTTGTAGCCATGTTCCCTGTGTGGACACTATCATTGCTGGGCTGTTACAGACTATTCACCTGCATGCCATTGTCAGGGCCACAATGGTTCCATACATGCCCGTGGTATGCTTGCTATGTGTGTGCTGTTGGACATGTTCTGGGATTGTGTGGACTATTACTTCCAACATATGTTCTATAACAGTGACACAATGGCATGTATATGCACTATTGGCTAGTAGAACCACCTCTCCAAACTCATCTGCCAATGTTACCAGGCCACATCGCATGTGTGTCCCACCCTGGGGCCTCCTCATGTACTGGTCCTGCAATACCATCAGGTGGAGCCAACCCAGGGAATGTTGTCTCCCCGGGGGCACACACAGACATGTTCCTGTCCCCTGAAGTCAGGTCCAGTTTCTGTTACATAACGGACTCCACAGACACATGTGCAATGTGCTACATCACCGTAAGGCACCCAGTAAAGATTCACAGGGCCCACATGCTCCTCCTGCTCAGCCTCCAGGCCAGGCACCTTCAGGACGTGGACTGCTGTTGTGCGTAGCAGTGGGTGGGAGGCTTGTTCCCATTGTGTCCATATAGAGGCCCATGGGGCATCCACATTACAGACAACACACACCATCCAGGGTGTTTACCCACCACATGTCTCACATACCCCCCTGTAGGCTGTCCTCTATATCTACCAACCCTGACCACCTCCACAACTATACCTGCCATACATCACCATATTCCCATTCCGTACTTCACAGACAAGGGAAATGTGGTCCCAACAAGGGATTCACATGTGACACACCCATCCATGTTGCACACACTGACAGCTGTAGATATCTGTGTGTATTGCTATGTATGCTGTTTCCTTGGACATAGCATGCAGCACTGTGGTAGTAATATAGGGGACATGTATTTACATACATATATGTTTGTGTGTGTGTTTGTATATATGTAGACGTGCATATAGGTATATATATATATATATATATATATATATATATATATATATATATATATATATATGTGTGTGTGTGTGTGTGTGTGTGTGTGTAGATATATGTGATGTACATATGTGCTCATATATATATCTACACATGGGTATCTGTATATTTGTGGACATACACACACACACACACACACACACACACACACACACACACACACACACACACATATATATATATATATATATATATATGTACACAGATGCATACCTCTATGTGGGGTACATTCAGACATCATGTCCACAATTAGGGTGGGAGGGTGACCTAATGGTTAAGGTGTTTGCCTTACAAACACAAGGTACAGGGTTTGAGTCTCACAAGGGATAACTGGCTAGGCTTAAAATGGCTCATAAGGGCAGTTAGCCTAGTACTAATCTATGAATCTATGAATCTATGAATCTATGAATCTCCCAACACCTTTATGCACAGCTGCACTGTTCTGCCTTGCTACAACACAGACAGGTGCCACATATGGACACAGCCTGATATTACAGGGGGTATATGTAGGTCCAGATCGCAGGTAACCCTATTACACACCTATGGCACTCCTGCATGCCACAATACAGGTTAACCTGAGTATACTGCAAGAGGTGGGTTGTGGAACCCACATGTCCATCATAATGGCATTTCTTCCACCACCAGCTACTGGCCACGTAATATACATACTTCCCATTACACAACACACACTATGATGGCTTACATCTTATCAGTCAGTGCTGCTCTGCACAGTTGATGGGTATGGCCCACTACCCACGGGAATGGACCCTATTGTCCATAGCAGTTGTTCAGCTGAACATCATTACAACACCTGAAGGCACATATAAATCATTCCACATCATCTCTCCCATTATTATGGACCAAGTAATAAGGTCAATTACATACATGTATAATTCACATACCTGTTCTGGGAATGGAGACTCTTCTGGATGGTTTTCTTTTTTTTTTTTTTGTGCCTTATATGCACTCTCTCTCTCTCTCTCTGTCTCTCTCTCTCTCTCTCTCGTTCTCTCTCAGTCTCTCTCCAGTAAATGGAATAAGCTGCTTTGCATAGATTGCAGCATGGAATTTGTAAGTGATGCACATGATCAGGTGATGGCCTCTGCACCCATCAGTGTCCTCCACTTTGGCTGTGTGCGGGCAGCTGTATTACAGACAGCAGGTAGCAATACCTCTTACAGGAGAGCCTGCACACTCAGGCCAGCTACATATTTGTAGGAGGTTCCAGAACTACAGACAGAGTGTGAGTAGTGTTGTTGTATGCATTGTATAGCACCAGTGTTGCAGGGTTTGTGTGTACATACTAGTTTAACTTGGAATGCAGTCTGTCTGCATAGCTCTCAACTGTGGGCCGATCCTCTTGATGGCCAGAGGTGTGCCTATTATGTTTTGTCTGTTCACCACACAGGTCTTGTGTCAGATATATCACTGTCAGTGTGTGTGTTTAGTGCTATCAGTACATGGCTACATCCATTTCTGTTTCTAACCTCATATTCCTGACTAAGGGTATGTTGCAGACTATCCTGTAACATCAGTAACTTGCTTAGTGTATGACAACAGTTTTACACATATGGGCCTGTGTTCTAGCCACTGTCCTCCACCTACATACCAGGCTTTGTACATATGACATGCTGTCAGGGATTGTTATGTAGTGGCCTGTGAGTATGTCATGCTGCCATTCCTGCCATCATTCCACTGTTGTTGTGTCCCCCACACATACTGTGGTGTTGGGTCCATATATGTGTGGGCTTCACCTACACAATACATGTGTGCCCTTATGCACTCCAGAGGCCAATATATGTAACAGTGGTATATGGCCCTGTATTATAGAGTCTAGGGGGGATGTACCATAACTAACCTAGGCTGTTACAACATGTGGAGGTATCAGGGATAAGCTGCTTTAAGGTATCTAGATGTACATTACCATACAATTCACATTGGGTAAATGCAGGCCTACTGCCTCCTGCCATACAGACTGTTCTGTTTATCAGTGTGATTGTCATGGTGTCAGTTATGTCTTGTTATGTAACAGATACATCCCATTGTGTCAATTTAGGTCTTTAACTCCTAGGGATTGTGTACCGAGTGTAGATAGAGGCTGCTGGACTATTCATCTGCATTACTTACTGTTGATTGTTTGGTATCCTGTAGCTCAGTCTGTCTTTACTATTGTACTACTTGAAGGCCTCGGCCTGGACAGCAACATATGTAAACCTTTCCAGACTACTGTATTAGTATAACTGCTTCACAGTTGCATTACTCTGTTTATATGGATGTCAGTCTAAACAGCTATATGATATGGCATATACAACTGTAATGGTAAACAAATAAAGCTTTCCCATGTATGCAAACCTGTGTGTGGTGTAATATACTTTGACCTCTCTGTGGGTATATGTTGCAGGCAATGATCATCATTTGTACAGGTGGCTCATACAGTGTCCAGCTGGTAACATTGTACATTCCCTCTGGTAGCCAGACTGTACTGCATGATATGTTACTGATACCAGCCTGATATCATACGGGTGGGATGGAGCACTGTTAACATTTTGTGCCCATATTAGGTCAGGTCCTGGTTATGGGATCTGCAACAGTTGGTAGTGTATTGCAGGGCAGATGTGTTTGGCTGTGGGGGGGAATACCTATTCGTACAAGAGGTATGGTGTTTGGGCCCCCTCAACCCCATTAACGGTGCATGTGGACATATATGTTTTTGTTCTGTTTCCATTTTTATCTACAGATGTATGTCTGTATATACCTATATATATATATATATATATATATATATATATATATATATATATATATATATATATATATATATATCTCTGTATATATATATATATATATATATATATATATATACATATATATATATATATATATATATATATATATATATATATATATAGACAAAGAGATGTAGACATATATATATATATATATATATATATATATATATATATATATATATATATATGTATATATTTCTATATATATCAATATTTACATATATAGATATGTATATATCTATTTAGATATTATATGTACACACACACACATACATCTACATGTTTAAATACATTTCCTGTACTGATGAATGACTGTGCTGGATGATATGTTTGTGAAAACATCAGGGTTATGTATATCTGACATGGCTTATTGGTAAATCACTTTGGCTATGGTGTGCAGGGTCCTGGGTTTGAGCCTTGCAGAGGTTGTTTATTTTGTTGCTGGGCAGAACAAGGGCTATTGGATACAGAGTGATTAAGGCACTTTTAAGCAGTTGTAAGCTGGTTTGCCCAGGTTTGTGCAGAGGTAAGCACTGCTAACTTCTGGTTACAGTTTCATTATACTCAGCTTCTAAATTGCTTAACCTGTCCAGGCATTGCTTACCCCCACGCAAACAGGCTTAAACCTGCTTACTGCTGCTTTAAAGTGCTTACTCCCGCTTACCCCCACACTGATTTCTTTAAAAGAAAAGTAAAAAGGGTTGATAGGAAGGTGGTGAAAAAGGGGCACAAAGAGGGAAAGACAGTAGTGAAAATAGCTAGGGATGTGCAGGTGGGTGTAGGGAAGATCCAGAGCTGCATATTCCTTCTACAGCAACAGCTGTGCATATACACTGACTTTGGAGGTAGATTTTGACACTCAACCTCCTGAGAGAGGGGGGAGGACAACATTAATATGTTGTGATGCCAATTAGACCAGATTACATGTGTCCAGTGGACGCATGTGCGAAATGGACAGCTATGTATGGGGCAATATTCTTTGGGGGGAACAGATTGCCCTTTTTTTTCAGGAGAGAGTGGGATGTTGGGGAGGGATAGTAGGTATATTTGGGGAGGTAGGATGGGTAGGTTAACAGACAAGACAAACAAGATGCATGCAGGAGCAGTATATAACACATGTGGGGGGTAAACACCTTGATGGGGATGGGTGTTGGGAAATCGGAAGCCCATGAGCCCCCTAGTGGAAACAGTGGGACTGATATCCCCACCCATGGGCAGTCACCACTGCACCTTCATGGCCCCGAAGGTAGCTGTGCTAGGGGCTGAGTCGGAGAGCCAGGCCGACCCTCTAGTTGCGTCACGTCGCCCTCAAGCTGGCATAGATGATCTCCAAACTGCTGAGTGAGCTCTCTACGCACCATCACCCAGACCTGGTGACGGGTGACAGCTTCCTGTCCACACCCGCTACCGGGGGGGGGGGGCGAGCCCCATCCACAGAGGCAGTTCCATCCTGAGGTGGTGCAGGACCAATGGACGAGGAGGTCCCAGGCTGGGCCCCAGACGTGCTGGTGTTTGGTGCCAAGACCAGCTGAGGTGGGACAGGTGGGTCCGCTGGGACCCACATTCCCATACATGCTACGGGGTTTATGGTGTATCAACATATCTGAGTTAGTAATAGTCAACACATTCCAAGGTTAGGTATAACAGCATGCATAGATATTCCCATTAACCCAGACACCAGATACAGAACAGTTGCATAGCAAATGGAACACATGAATATGGGACCACAGTGGTAATACCAACAACACGCAGGTACATTGATGGCACCATGCCACCAATGTTGGAGTATTTCAACATAGCACATGCATGGAAACAGATTTAAATAATTATCAACTAATATGACATATGTCCCAACAGAACTGTGAAGTCATTACATACCGGTTGAGGTGGGTATGTAGTTTATTGTTGGAGATATGGTGTGGGGGGGAGAAAGATGTCAATTAACAACTAGTATTTTCCTGTAGTCCACATTACATTCCTAGTCAGTACTGTTATCTGCACCTTACAAGTATTACTACAGTACCGTATAGCCTTAATTTGGACAGTGATATGGCTGTCGCCATTGTTATACATGAACTGGTTTTACCTGCAATATACACCTCTTACCTGGTATACCTGTGGAGGAAATGTTTGTTAACACTAACTATTTCTACACATACTCCCAGATTCCAGGTTGATGTTGTGCACATATCTGTCCATCTCTTTCTGCACAGACTCTGGCCATGCCTTGACCACATGCAGGCGAACCGGGACATATCTAGACTATTGCCCTCTTCAATCTTTAGTGGCTTACAACATTCTTATACAGGCTTTCCTACACAGTTATATTATGTAGCACAGTGTGGGTGGCAGTGATCAGTGATACCTTATTATTCAGAGCAACTGCAACACTCACAATTCCAATACAATACCAGAGTAAACAGTACCAGTACAGGGTATCAAGCTTTTTATTTCTCAGCACAGTGTTCGTATCTGACGTACCTGTGGGAACAATGTTTGTTAGCACTACCTGAATGCTGCCACACAAAGTACCAGATTCCACATTAGTATTATGCACATACATCTCACACTGTTACTGTACACACTCTGGTCACAGCTTGACAACATGGGGGGGGGGGTGTAGATAGGACATACTTGACTTATTACTCTCATAACAGTTTTGAGAGTTGCTAGAGTGACAGGTTTGTTCTGATAGATATGTGACAATCAGTTGTATTCCCTGTTTGCTGCCTAAACATCTGGGATCATCCCACTGACTTCCCAGGGGGACAGGGTGACGGGCAGCAGATATGGGCCACTTTACTGGACATTCTGGACATATCTGTACAGTTGTGGGGTATGATTCTGTATGCAGACTACTACCACTGCCAGGATTCGAACCATGGCTGTGTGTTCTAAAAATACAACAGTTCACATCTCAGTTGCATGTGCTATTTGGATTTTATTGTCTGCCTTTTCAGTGTTTTCTGTCTATGTGTCTCTCAGTTGCACTAAATGACCTCTGTGGATTACATCAGTCATATACAGACATTCCTACACATTTTATTTATGTTGCACAGTGTGGGTAACAGTCCTTAATACAACAGTACTATTAAGTGATTGCAAATCTACATTACCATATGATACCAGATTATACACATGCAGTCCAGCAGTTAGACTTTTACTGTCAGGCTATTATGCTTTTATTTACATACAAACTATATGAGACTCTTCCTGCCATATTCCCCAGTGTATGCTGTACTTGCCTTAAACAATACAGGTTTTATACTGCCAATTACCTTACTAATGCTTTTAGATTTATTTCCTATGACAGTACATGCAAGAGTATTGCTGACCTGCCTCGCGTCGCAACCTCTCTAGGTGACAGCCATGAGCTTCCTGGTTCGCGGCCCGCTCACTTGCCACTGTAAAGGACATAAGAGAACTAGTTAGCCATACCTATCCATAATATACATGAGCTGGCAATTATTACACACATAGTGGAGTGATACTTACACACAGCTGGGACGGCTCCTGCCATGCTAGCCTCTTGGAGCCACTGCTCCAAGAGGTGCCCCTTACGCCACTTCAGGTCGGCATAGTGATGCCTGACCTGCTCACCAGTTCAGAGTACGCCAGTGGGACTTGTGAAGTCACGGGTGAGATGGTCCCAGGCTTATGCTTTATATTGGGAACCCTGGTACTGGTCCTGCAGCAGTCTCTGTCATGGTCTTTGACAAGGAGTCCTGCCATGACTCTGGACTCCTGGATGCCCCAGCGCTGCACCCGGAAGTGCACTCCCTCTGCTCTTTCTGCCATGGTGCCAGCAAGGGGAAGCTACAACCAGTTATGAGATGTATTCCTGCCTGTTGGGTTTAAGTAGGGCCGAATTCCCGCACTTTTCCGTGATTGGCCGGTTTTGAAATGGCTAAGCTATGGGCAAACCTGCTTACCTAAGGTTGGCATTGTTTAAAGGGGTATACCACTGGGCACATTGATTTAGCTGACCTAAACATTGCTTATACCGCCTAAGCTGGCCTGTGCAATGCTTAGCATTGCTTAAATTTGGCTTTGCATTATATTTGCTTTTTGGCATTGATTTATTATTCATTACATCTTATATATATGTCTGGTATCCATGATTCTTGTGTTTAGTAGTGGAGTTCAACACTCTATTACATTTACACCCCACATCTGGGCGTACTTCAGTACTCCAGTTCACATATTTCTGTTATGTGTGGGTTATAGAACATTTGACTGTATACTGATTCCTTTCACATGTTCAGTTTGTTTTTACTATAGTGAGGATTTGTTTAGTGATACCTCATTCTTATGTACTGCTGTGATGGCTTGGTGGTTAACTACTGTGACTATAGTGTATAGGAACCTGAGTTCAAAACCTGTAAGGCTGTTTATTTTGTTGCTGGGCAGAACAGGGGCAGTTGGATATAGAGTGATTAAGGCACTTTTAAGCAGTTGTAAGCGGGTTTGCATGGGTTTGCACAAGGGCAAGCAATGCTCACCTCCAGTTAAATATGCTTACAGAGAGTTAGCTTCAATATTGCTTAACCTGTGTGCGCATTGCTTACCCTCACACAAACGAGCTTAAACCCGCATACTAGTGCTTACATATGCTTACTACTGCTTAATAGTGCTTACACTTGCTTACTAGTACTTACTCCTGCTTACAACTGCACGGATTTAGACAGTAATGTCTAATGGTTCTTTGGAAGGTGGGGGATTTGGAAGCTGTTTGGAGTTATCATTCATTACACATTTTACCTTCCATTTGTATCCATGATTCCTGTGTACATATACTGTATGGGGCACATGTGATTATCTGAGGACTTTGCAACATTATGACAGTGACACCTCACATCTGCATTTAATGCAATACTCCGGTTCACAAATATATGTTATTTAGTAGGTTATGCAACTAAAATATTGATCATAACGTGATTTGACATAGAAAATGGAATGTGCTGTAGTGGAACTCAAACTGGGAATGCCTTTACGTAAGGCGAATGCTCTGCCCACTACACTATTGCTATACTGCTTCATTTGCATAAATCTTCCTTGTTATCCACTTCCGCCATTTAAGCTGCATTAACCATAGCTAAGCGATGGGCAATCCCGCGCACCTACAGTTAGCTTTAATTGGATTCATAAAAAGAAAAAATGGTATGTTTATTTTCTTTGTATTTACTATTGCTATTGTACACATGGGGGGATGTTGCTGGGGGTATGCGGACACCTATAAGCGGTCTCGCTCATTCTTTTGGCCTTTCTGCTGTTCATCATTGTGGTGGTGTGTATATTCTGAAAACTCAGCTCTCAGACATATGCCCCCTGCACTCTTACACGCTCTGTGTAGGATTTGGAGCTCAGGCAGCACACCTTCATTAATATGCATGGCGCTCTGCCATCCTGCTCCTAAATGTCCGCTTCCGTGCAGGACTAAGCTAGTCCTGCATGGAAGATTAGTAAATCCAGGGGATTATCTAATCAAAAGTTGAAGTTTAGAAAAGAGTTGAGTGAACAATTAGGTTTCAGAATATTTAGCAAGGTAGTGGCATAGGGAAAAAAAAAATCACAATTTGGATGAGAGGATATGAACTGATAACAGCTCATGTATCACCACCCATTCTAATTGCTCAATGTGGGTTGGTCAGTTTTCTCAGTTATCTTTTTACAAAAGTACATGAAACCAAAAGAAAGGAGTGTACAGAACAAGTATAACAGGAAAGCAGAATAAAATATTTAAAGCAGATGTTTATGTGGTAAAACGAAGAAGAAAGTCCTTGCTGTATTATGACAGAGTAGCCAGCATAGTTCTGATAGTTAATAAACTTTGGAAAGCAACCCCACTGAAAGCAATGTATCAGGCAAACTACAAGAGGAACATAAACCACTATTTCAAGAGAAGTCAGCCGTACAAATAGAATTTCATTAATCAGGGCTACACCAAACAAGTACTTAATAAAATAGAGGAACAGCTATCATTCAAAGCACGTCACACACATGTCTGTGGGAGTCATGTAGAGTTATATCATCAGAACCTAGCAATCTTAAAGAAGAAATACTATAGATGAAAATGGCCAAGGTTAATAACAGAAAAACAATATATAGACACTTCACACCTACTGCTAATGATATCATCTTAAAATTGAATGGTACAAAAAAGTTTAGTAAATTGGATTAAGATCTGAACACCTTAGGCTTGAACCCTTTATGAAAGTATATATATATATATATATATATATATATATATATATATATATATATATATATATATGGGTCTAGGACAATTCACTGAAAGCACATTTCACTGAAACACATTTGACTGTGCACAATTCACTGAAAGCTTAATTCACTGAAAACACAATTCACTGAAACACATTTCACTGAAAGTTATATATGGCCTTTTCCCCACTGTAGTGCGACCCTGGAGTTAGAATATATAGTAAGGGGGTGTGGGGGGCACCCCACATAGTTTGGATATATATTAAGTTTAGAAATGAGTAATTTATTGAAATTGCAAGTATGTATGTGTATAGTTCAAAATATTTAAAATAGATGGGGGGCTACGCCCCCCACACCCCCCAACCCCACACCCCCTTTACTATATATTCTAACTCCAGGGTCGCACTACAGTGGGGAAAAGGCCATATATAACTTTCAGTGAAATGTGTTTCAGTGAATTGTGTTTTCAGTGAATTGAGCTTTCAGTGAATTGTGCACAGTCAAATGTGTTTCAGTGAAATGTGCTTTCAGTGAATAGTCCTAGACCCATATATATATATATATATATATATATATATATATATATATATATATATATACACACACACACACACACACACACACACACATATATATATATATAGTTACACTTCAAAACATTTAAAACTCATAACATCTAAATTCAAAACATCGATACCACAACATCTAAAACCCAAAACATCTAAAACTCATAACATCGAATTTCATAACATTGAAAATGTGCAATATGGAATAGTGTATCATGAAATGTGTAAATGTCATAGTTTAATCTGTTATTCTTGTGGTATTAGTATGAGATGCTGCAGTTTTTATTTATATAGTGTAGGAATTTATACTATTTATATAGTGTTTATTTTACACTGCGGTGGTGGTGCTGTGGTAGCGTTGTTGCCTCACAGTTAGACGTTGCCCATTCAATTCTCAGTTAGAGCATCTTATGTGTAGCGACATGCGTGAATGGGCGTTCCTTCGTTGAAGGTTGTGCGTTAGGCCTGGCAAGCCAGTACGTAAAAAATCTACTGCCAATCATTAGTGGACCAGAGTTCCGCTGTGGCAACCCCTAACCGGGAAAAGCCGAAAAACACAAACAAATATAGTGTTTATTTTGCCATTCTGTATGTGGTTTTTAGTCCATACAGGTAAGTGATTTAGGCATTATGTGTCCATTCTTTATGATGATCAATGGGGTTAGTAAATTAACTTTTTTCCACTGTAGTGCGATCTCAGAGTTGGTGTATTTAATTTATGGGAGTGTGGGGGCAGAGACCCTGACATGGGGGTACAGGGGGGCTTGCCCTCCTGCAGAAACATAGTAAAAACTGTGTTTGTTAGTTTGGCATTGTTATATGTGGATGGGATGTTATTTTCATGTGATTTGCAGTGTTTGATGTCGTGATGCAAAGTTTCGATGTTATGAGATTCGATGTTCTGGGTTTTATATGTTGTGGTCTCGATGTTTTGAATTTAGATATTATGAGTTTTAGATGTTTTGAAGTGTAACTACATATATATATATAGAGCTTGACGTGGCAGAGTTAAAGATGTTAAGATTTGCTCTGGGTGTGACGAGGATGGACAGGATTAGGAATAAGTATATTTGAGGCTCAGCCCAGGTTGGAAAGTTTGGAGACAAAGCCAGAGAGGCAAGATTACGTTGGTTTGGACATGTGCTGAGGAGGGATGCAGAGTATATTGGGAAAAAGATGCTAAGGATGAAGCTGCCAGGTAGCAGGAAAAGAGGGAAGCCTAAAATAAGGTTTATGAATGTGGTGAGAGAGGACATGCAGGTGGTTGGTGTGACAGAGCAAGATGCAGAGGACAGGAAGAAATGGAAACAGTTGATCTGCTGTGGCGACCCCTTACAGGAGCAGCCAAAAGAAAAAGAAGATATAGATATAGATATAGATATAAATATATAGAGCTATATATGTGTGTGTGTGTGTATTATAAAATTTTCAGAGTCACTACACAGGCTGGTGTAGTTTAAAATATATTATACAATGACTGCAGACTAGTATTCCAAAATGTGCATGCTGATTGGCCAGCCCGACCAGCATGCCCATTGTAAATCAGACATATACTAATGGAAAAAGGTCAGGCCGCTTGGACTTTTTCCATTAGTATAACTCTTGATTTTTTTTTGTTTGTGTTAGGTAGCAACTGAGAATGGAAGATCTATGTTGCTGCAATCTCACTATGTTATATGTTTAACATAGCGAGATATCTTAAAAAAAATGCAACGCAGAGCTTCCTTTCTCCATTGTTTTTTTAAAAGATGTCTCGCTATGTTAAACTCGTTTAAAAAAATATCTTATAAAAAAAAAGCAATGGAGATCTTCCTTTTTCTGTTGCTTCCTCTACACAGCTCTGATGTACTGCGTAAACATACGCATGTGCAGTAAATCAGAAAAAGCCCCATTCCAAAATGGTGGTCGACTAGTGAACAGCCTATGCACAGAGCTCCTCACCTCAACTACTTTTTCTAAGATACTACACACTTCGAAAAGAGCTACCTTACCTTCATTTCTTCGGTAACTGCATCACCTTCGCAGTGGGAAATAACTTATAATAGACTTCCATCATCTCGGGCTTTTCCACAGTGTTATTCCCACAAGTAACTCAGGGAGGCCTGCTCCTACTGGTAACACCTCTACCTCCACATGGCTAAACAGACAAAAACAACAAATGACTCTTTTACAATGGAAACTCAAACAATTAAAGCCAAAGCCTCAGCAATTTTTTCACCTGAAAAAGAAGTCCTTTCAAAAAGGCAGAGAACAAATAAACAAAATGCGGAGCCTATTAAAAATGATACAATTAGTAAAGAAGACTCCAGTTTCCACATGGATGAGTTGAAGCAGGCCCTCCAGCCCATACAATCTGCTATACAAAGCTTCTCGGAACAACTTTCAACTATAGGTAAATCCATCAATCAAATTGTGGACAGAGTAGACACACTCGAGCAAAAAGTACAATCCAATGAATTCCAACTACAATCCTTATCAGATGATCTGCGTACCAAAACAGCCTCTTTATTAGACCTACAAGCAAAACTTACAGATCTAGAAGCTAGAAGTAGGCGTAATAATATATTAATTAGAGGTCTTCCAGAGAGCTACGACAGTCAAGGCTTACTTGCTATAACAAAACAAATATTTGAATCACTACTTCACCCAGAAGGGGGAAAAAATGTTACAATTGAGAGAGCCCACCGTGCGCTTTATAAAAGACAAGATGCCTTAGCTCCTCGTCAAATATATACAAGACTACTGAATTTCCAGACAGCTCAACAGATATTATATGCAGCAAAAAAAAATAAAAATTTCACGTGGAATAATCACAAATTAACTTTTACACAAGATTTACCCATCTCCATCAAGGAAAACAGACAGAAACTAGCTCCGTTTTGTTCAGACTTAATTAAAAGAAACATCAGATTTCAAATGCGTTACCCAAATACTTTGACTTTCTCCCAAAATGAAACCAAATATACTGTAACCTCCCAAAAAGAAGCAAAAGAGATCTTCCTCAAAATATTTAACAAGATCCCAGACCTTGGATAAATTCACAATCTTCCAGCACAAGCGTTTCAGCAGCTTTACACTTCAGATGTCTAATTCACTCACCGGAGGCTTCAGGGACATCACCGCTCTCAAATCTAGCGCCAACATGGTATTTCTAACAGTTTTGTGACTGTTTAAATCAGTAAAACATCCTTCCATATGTTTAAAGGCAGATCCACGTGTCAAGCAAGGAATACATCGTCGCCGCGAGGTTTCTAGAGGGACTCCTTCTACTGTGACACCTGAAGTGTACGTTTGTTAGTTCTGTTCTCCTTCAACCGCGCTTATAGCGCTGATCATCGTAAACAAGTCCTGTTTACTGCAATCGGAGCCCCTGTACATGTTACAGGCTTGCAAACGTTTTTTTTTTTCTCTTTTTTTACTGTTGGGACACTCCGGTTTCGTGAATTGAGGACCAGGAAGGTCTGTATAGGATCCTCGACTCTATGTTGTAAAAAGCACACAAAGTAAAGGCATAAACACCTTCACTAAACACACACACAACATACATAAAAGCATAAGAGATGTCAGGTAGAGCTTTTCAGTTCTGACTGTAATTAATTAAACAAACCCATACCCTTAGCAAATCTAGTACATTTGTAAAAACCAACACTTAGATACACTTATAATATATTTCTGCTTTACTGAACTGACTGCAGTTTACAGTTAGAGAAGTTCCCTTATAGAGTTGGGAAGTTAAGAAAGAAATAAGGCTATGTGGGTCATTTGCTAATGGGGGCAGGGTGGTCATGGAACTTGACATAATGTTGTTATACAAATGCAATGATTTAATTTAAATCAATTGGCAGCTAAAAGATATATAGGGGTTTTAAAGACCACCTATACCCAAACCAGTAGTGCTTAAATCTGGTAAAGGGTAAGCACAGAGTAAGGGAGGATCTCAACAACGCAACAAGACTCTCAGTTTTAACTAGCTCTGCCAATATCAGAGTCTGCTCATTGGTAATACCTTCCTGCCCAAACAACACCAAATAACACCACAACTACTTATCTTGTTTAGTTTTTCAACCATTTACAACTTTTGCCATACTGACAATCTCACTAGTCTCAGACTCTTGTTTATGGCGAACTTAATAATGCTTTAGGTTTATACCATCTCTACAGCCTTCCTGTTGTGTGCGAAATTCAATAAGAAATGCTTATACTTGCAATAAGTCTGTTATATATAGGATTTATAGATTTAGATTTCTCACATACATTAAGCTTAAGCGTTTAGACTTACAAGCGCATGTTTTATTTACATAAGGTCATACTTACATGACAAACTAGTAGGTGTAGCATTTACATACGGTAGCTGTATGTGCATTGTAATAGGGATCTAGTTTGATAACCCTTTGGATGAGAATGTTTATGTATATATGTATAGAACTGTTAGGGTTTTCTTTTGTTAGTTTTTATACTTCTTCGCCTAAGGGGTTCAGGTGGGTAGGCACCGGGGCATGTCAGAAGGAGTATTGTGCTACGTCCTCCTCTTCATCCAAACTGTTTACTGACACAGATATGGTACGGTTTTCCATATCCCTCTCAGCCTATTGCAGACACAAAGCAGGTTCTCTTCAACACACATTATGTTACCCAAATATTACATTAAATCTCCAAATATATAATGTCTCCTTATACTCCGTTAGTTTTTAATTCACATGAGTTGGGCCGTTGACTCTTGGAACATCAAAGGCTTACAAAATACCGCCAAAAGAAAACTGTTTCTTCACCTGCTGTTTAAATCCCAGGCTAATATTAGCTATCTCCAGGAAACACACTTATCTGAAAATGAATGGGAGCACATAAAAAATAGAAAATGGATCAGGTCCATAATAAGTGCTGGTGATAGCTCAAACTCGAAGGGGGTGGCCATTATAATTAAGAAACAATTCCAGGAACCTATCAATGAATATAAATCCGATACAAACGGCAGATGGTGCTATTTCACCTCTACACTCCCAGATTCCTCCAAACCAATTATGTTCTTGAACCTTTATGGTCCTTGCTCTCAACAACAAACCTTTATCCTAGAAATCTATAACATACTAAACTCATTTCCAAATTACTTATTCATAGTAGGAGGGGACTGGAATGTGGTAATAGATCCTAGTCTAGATCGCACCAGCAAATCCTCCTCCTATAACTTCCAAGCTTCTATAGCCTTAGAGGAACTTATCTCAGATTTTAATCTGGTAGACACCATCACTTTTAGTAATATTTCGACCAAAGAAAATCTATATACCTTCTATTCCAACTGTCACAAATCTTGGTCACGACTAGACTTCATTCTGATTTCGGACCCCCTATCTAAATTTAAAAATACTTTTAATATTGAACCCAGATCTCTCTCCGACCATGCAAAAATCTCTCTTAAAATCAGATTCAACACGCCTGTTTTTACATTTGCTAACTGGACCCTTAACAATAACCTACTAAATAATAAAGATATTTTAAATAAAATTAATAATATGTTGTTGGTTCTCGACACTAATCTTACAAAATCCTAATCCCCCAGACATTCAATGGGCGGCCTGTAAAGCCGAAATGAGAGGTTTTCTGATTAGCAAAGCTTCCTTTCTTAAAAAACTCAACACTAAAAAAGAAAATACTCTATCCCTTAAACTATCATCTTTAGAAAAATTCAGAGATTATCTCCAGACCCAAAACTGAAGTACTGATCAACTCCACGCAAAGAATTACTAGAACTTCACTCACAGAATTGTTCCCTACAGGAACAAAAATGTATAGCAACATATTCTGAATGGGCCCAAACTCCCTCAAGAACTCTGGCAAGAATATTAAAAAATAATAACGGTGCTCCCAGAATATCCACCCTTCACTATCAAGGGAAAATTTACAATTCAGACTCTGAAATAATACACTTATTCTTTGAATTATTTTCAGATATTTATAGTAGCAATAAACAAGATTTTTTAAAACCCCAGATGGAGTCTTTTCTAAACTCCATTAACTTCCCCTCTCTTGAACCAATTCAAGTCTCTCTCTTATCTGCTCCAATTACCATCCAAGAAATTCATGACATTATAAACAATCTTAAAAGAGGCAAATCTCCGGGCCCTGATGGCTTCACTACTAACTTTTACAAAGCCTTTTGCCCAAAAATATCCTCTATCCTATGGAAAGTCTTTAATTGTATCATTAAGGAGGGTATTACTGACTTACATTGGAACAACTCAAAAACCATCTTACTATTAAAAAACAAACAAGACAGAGCAGACCCACACAATTACAGACCAATTTCGTTAATAAATGTTGACATTAAGATTCTTGCTGCTATTTTAGCTAATAGATTACAAAAGATACTCCCGTCTTTAATATCCCCTGACCAAGCTGGTTTTATGAGCAATAGACACACATGGGATAATACCCTAACTTTGGATTCCCTAATACAATTGACCAAAAAAGACAAAAATCCAATTTATGCCCTAACCTTGGATGCCTCTAAAGCTTTCGACAGAGTCAACTGGGACTTTTTGTTTGCTACTCTGTCCCATTTCAATATACCTAAATCCTTCTCGGATATAATCAGAACACTTTATACAAAGTCCCACACATACCTTTATATAAACAAACAGAGATCCAAGCCAATTTTGATTACTAATGGAACTAGACAGGGTTGCCCACTCTCACCCTTTCTCTTTAACATTTTTATCGAGCCTTTCTTCTTATATATAGCGCAGAATACACACCACAACATCCCTAAAATCCTAAACACACATGTTGCACTATCAGCTTTTGCAGATGATTTAAATCTATACTTCCAATTTCCCAACTCAGACCTACCCAAAATCTTTGATGCCATTAAGTATTTTTCCGCCGCATCTGATTACCTAATTAACAATAAAAAATCACATATTTTCCCAATCAATCCTAACTCCCACAAATCTTTCTATTTCCCCGAGTCCTCTTTACAAATAACATATAATCTTAAATATCTAGGTATCCATTTTGAACATAATCAAGCTTCAATGCTCCAAAATAATCTACTAAAAACATGGTCCACCATCCAGCAAGATCTACAAAGATGGAAACTTATGAATCTAGCTTTCTTGTCCAAAGTAGCAATAGTGAAAATGAATGTCTTACCCAGACTCTTATATCAATTCAATGCTTCGGATATAGAAGTCTTTAATAACTTCTTTTCCAAAATTGAAAAAGATCTAGCTAGGTTCATCTGGTTCCCGAAGTCAGTCAGGATCTCTTACTCTAAATTATCTTATCCTAAGGAGAAAGGGGGGTTGGGCCTTCCAAACTTTCAACTGTACTACAAGATCATCTGCTCAAACAGAGTCTGGTCTATTTCAAACTTTAGCAGCAAAACCAAACCCACTCTCCATCATGGTTGAAAATCTGGCATCACCATATTATCTCTAACAAAATTAATCCTCAGGCTATTCCTTCCTATCCACTCTTTCTATAAACAATTGTAATTTAGCACATTCTCTGAAACATAAAATTAGGCTTTTCCAAAACTTATTAAAGACATCAACATGGAAAATATCCTACCCCTGCTCCAACCACTCCATCAAAATCCAAACATCAAAATCAACAATATGACGTTGGACCTTACTAAATTTCCTCGCATTAAAGACCTCAATGTATGGGACATCCTCAAACATAGTTCAAAATCTATTCCTGAGCTACGATTAATTCTTGGAACCAATAACAAATACACAGTTATTCTTCGACAACTAAGAGAAGTTATACTTGCACAACATTTCAATCTTCCCCCTAACCCTCAGGAAATTAACAAATTAATTGAAACTATATCTGTAATATCAAGCACTAAAAAAACAATTTCATCCTCTTACAAACTATTGAATAAGGTGCTATACAACTCAAAATGTCTCTTTTCCAACTATTGGAACACTGTTGGGTCTCCTATCTTAGAGGACCAAAAACTCTCAGCTATAAAATCTACTTTAGAACTCTCCCTTTTTAAAAAACTCTTATACACCCAACTGATGCTAAACAACAATTCCTACTACACTCCTGTAATACTCAATAAATTTAATCCCAACTCATCCCCCTCGTGTACTTGCTGCTCCCATCCGAAAGCGGATCTACTACACATTATGTGGTATTGCAACCACTCTTACAAACTCTGGTGCTCTCTAAAAGTTCGTTTACAAAAAATGGGTTACTACACCTCAACCCTTTCGTGGGAAACAGCCATTCTCCATATTCATACCTCCGAAATATCTAAAGTACAACTTCACATTTTAATTATTCTCTGTTCACTTATTAAGCTATACATCACTAAAAACTGGTTAGATCGCACCAAACTTAGTTGGAATGGTTTCAAAGAGATGGCTTTCAAACACATCTCAGCTCATAAATTCATTATAAAGGGCCCCAAAAAGAGAGCTTATTTTGGTAAATTATGGAAGAAACTTATAGATGTGATCCATACTGAATAACTTCCCATTCATACATTGAGTACAACAGCTATTCATATTCCTGTTAATCTACCGGAGAACCACTGCCAACCCAATTTTTATTATATTTTTGCAATACCACTGCGGAGGAACGTAGCACTGTTGGTTGTAAATATTGTATATATTTGTTTTTGTTTTTGGTTAAATGGATTACAATGCTCTCATTGTGCTGTACCTATCCTTCTCATATGTATCATTGCTAAACTATGTGGCTACTCACAATTTTCTGTAATAATCCATCGTTGCATTCTAATGTGTATAACTGTAATGTATTTCCTCTTCCAGTATGCATTGTATCATACTTTGAAAAATAAAAGAATTATTTGAAAAAAAAAAAAAGAAAAAGCCCAAGGATAGCGGAAAACCGTGGAAGGACACCACATAGGTATTGTACAAAGGCATTATTTAAGAAAAGTAAGTATTTTTTTTCTTAAATAATTCATTGTGTAATAGCAATAACCCATGTCTGGGTGTGGGTAATGCTAGATCTACCCACAGTTGTCTTTGTTCGGTCACTCGAGCTTCGCCTTCATGACCAAACTACACCAACCATGGGTAAATCTAGCATTACCTACACCCAGATGTGGGTTATTGCTTAAATACACCAGGTACATCACAGTAGACTAGGCGTCAAGAATTTTAGTGATGACATAACTGTATATAAAAAAGCCCAGCAAGAGAATGTTCACAGTTTAAAATCAATATGTGTATATATTGTAGCAATTTGATTAGACATTTTATGGATGTGTATTTTCTAAAATAGAATATCTCCAGATCCAGAAAAAAATCTGAGACTAAACTAACAATTCCAGGAACCCAAACATGTCAGAAGTTTTCAAAGGGTAATAGATCATTTTTCCAGACTTACGTCAGGCTTCTAACCAATAATGGAGCCATTGCATAAATATGTAAAAAAAAAATCAGTACATTGCAAGTGGGCAGTATGGATGGTAAATGACAGTCCTACATTAAAATAACAATTACATGTTGGTCCCAGTAAAGAAACTCAGAGGCTGGTCAGTACAGTCCCTATTTATTTGAGGGTGTCCAAAGAGGTATTAAACTTTTCACAAGGACTGTGATCAGACCACAATTGGATATTCATCAGTGAACTCTTAGGAATCTCCAGTTTCTACTCTTTTTACTGGTAAAATGCTCCTCCATAAGAGTATATAATGTGTACTTTCTTTTGGAAGGACAACGTTTACCTCTCCTACAACATCTGTATTATGCAGTGTATACTCCTGATCCAACTTCTTTTTATTAAACCTTTTTATAAAGATGTGCACGTGTTTTTTTCATCTATGTTATGTTCTATCACTATACTGTATAGATTCATAGGTTCATAGGAGGTTACTAGGCTACATTCCTTAGGGCCTTAACAAGTCTAGCCATGTTGTATCCATGTTCTCTAAGTGACCTTGGTTATATGGTTGCTATTTGCAGAACGAGTCTATAATAAGCACCAACTGAGGGACATAGGTGCCACCCCCAGAGTGAATTTACACCCTCCCATCCAATTGTCTAAGTTGCACTTGAATGTTAATGTTATGGGCTAGGCTGAGATTCCTGGAGTAAGTGACTCTTGTCCCATTTGATTTGTGGATGTACAGCATTTCCTTTTTTTTTTTTTCAAGTATTTTTATTTTTCTTCTTCTCTTGTATTGTATGCATGTTACAAGATCCAGTCATTATGCAAGATACAATACAATCATCATTTTTTAAGAATTCAGACATATTTATGGACATCATGTAGCAAGAGAAGTTTCAGTGTTACAACAAAATACGATAACATCCTATATACAGTATGTACAAAATAGACTGTCATTTTCTAATTAACATTGTGTCACAGTTATATTGTTTCGATATGGATACATATACAGAACAGAGGTGACACAAAGCTCATGAGGGTGAGTGCTTTAGTGCCCTTTTTCATTAAACAATCACAATAATTTGTTATTCTAAATTCAGCTAATCTTTCAAAATATGATCCAGGAGAAGACTCCAATATTTCAGGAAATAAGAACATTTATTTTTGTTATTCGTTATACTTACGTGCTGACATATACTTTATTGCTATACTTCTGAAACCTTCCCGTGATAGTTTGGTTTGATCTAGCCACTTCTGAGTAATATACAATTTCACTAGACAGAAGTTAAACTTGGGTAATTTTTTTGGCAAATATGCAAAATTGCAAATTCCCATGATGATGTAGATTTTTGATATCCCATCTTCTCTAGTCTAACTTCAATGAACATAATAATTTATAAGTGCATTTGCAGCTCCAAAAGATCTGGACTAAATATGCTACTTGTGAGAAACAGCAGAAGCAGTTTGGACAGACCTCCAAACTGAAGTTGTTAAGTATTTCTGGGGTGAAGTAAGCATTGTTGGTTAACATTAATTGGATATATATATATATATATATATATATATATATATATATATATAACTTCTTTGATTAATTTTAGCATTGCTTTAGTAGAATTAGATTTTTGTTTTTCAGAGCATTCTTTGATCTTATCAGTCCAGTATTTTGAATGCAATAATGATGGTTGATATTTTAGAGATACTGTTAATTTGTAAATGTTAGAAAACATCTTTTTCTTTAAGGTTAGTAAGTTCCATAATGTTGTACATGTATTTAATTATTTTTTGTTAGCTTCAAAGTCACAGAATATTGAAGTATGCAGTTCTCTGATTTGCCTTAGCATTATGATGTATCCTTTTGGAAGGTTGAGAACATTCCTTATGTCTTCTAAAGACTTTTTCCTATGTGTCTGTAAATATCCCAAACTTTACATTATTTAATGAGTGGATAGTTGTTCAGATTTAATATCCGTTTATTTAATCTGAGATTTGGGTTCAGATGTAATGGTTGTAAGAGGATATAAGTACTTGTTAATTTTAAAACTTCGAAGAGTTTCTGAAAACTTATTACTCTGTTTTAAGGAGAAATGAAAATCATTATCCTTTAAACTCTACTGATTTAAGAAAGGAAGGCTTTAGGATTAATTTTACTGTTTTTGATATAGTTATACCATAGTCTGATCCATATTGGATACCATACCATACTTTGATCCATAGTGGATACCATTCTTTACACTTGGGATTATAATCAGCAACTTGTATAATCCTGTTTGCACATATTATGTCATAATATAGATTGAAATCAGGTAATCCCAAGCCACCTTTTTCTTTCAGATGCATTTATTTCTGGTAACTAATTCTGATTGACTTAGGATACCAGATAAATTTAGCTAAAGCTACATTCAATTTATTAAAAAAGGTTTTCTAGACTGTTAAGTATAGTAGCCTTGGAAGAACATTAATTTTATAATTGCTGCTTTCAAAAGGAAAGGTAACTTAATTTTTCCCCATTGCTGGATATCCTGATCAATGTCTGATCAAACCTTTAGTAAGTTATTCGGCATGGCTAGTTTTGGGCTATATTCAAAGGTGATGCCTAAATATTTCAGGGAGTATTTTAACTTTATTCCCAAATCTGGAAAATAAGAGTCAGTGTGGCTTATTGGATTGCTAGGGAAGGTTAAGGACTTTATAGGATTAATTTTGCAGTTTGAGACTTTTGAGAAGCTACTGATTTAGTCAAACATTTTGCCTAAGTCTGTGTTAGGGAGTGAGAAGTATAGATTTAAATCATCAGCAAAGGCTGTTAGTACAATTTTGTTCTTAAAATTTTCTGGGATATGATGGTACATTTTTTGAGTTTTAAGTAAAAATAGAGGTTCTATACATAAGTTAAAAAGGTAAGGAGATGACGGACATCCTTGTCTGGTCCCTTTTAAAATTTTTATTGGATTTGAATTTGTCTTGTTTATGTGTAGAAATGTGTGAGTGCTCTTATATAAAAGTTTTATTATATGTGTAAATTCTTGTGGTATATCAAAGTGTGGTAATACAGAGAATAAAACGTTTAAGTTTGAGCTGTCAAAAGCTTTACAAGCATCTAAAGCAAGGGCATAGATAAGGTTTTCATATTGTTTAGATAATAAGGTCATTGCATCTAAAGTTAATGTGTTGTCACATGTCTGTCTGCCATTTGTAAATCCTGATTGTCCAAGTGATAGCATGCTAGGTAATACTTTTTTAATTCTGTTTGCAAGTATTATAGCTAAAATGTTGATGTCTAGATTTATGAGACAGATTGGTTTATAATTTCCAAGGTTTTTAAGATCAGACATGCCTTTAGGTATAAAAATTGTCTTTGATTTATTTAAATGTAAATTTGTAATGCCATATTGTCTTATGGAGTTTTATATTTTTAATAAGAGTTTTGATATCTTTTACCCAAAGGATTTATAGAACTCTGCTGTATAGCCATCTGGTCCAGGAGCTTTACATGATTTCAGACTATTTATTACCAAAACTGTTTCTTGCTGTATGAAGGGAGCTTTAAGTGAGTCTTTTTGAGCTTGATTAATCTTTGGGAAGATTAGATTCCTTAAGAAGAGATCCCTCTCTAAATCAGTAGTTTTTAATTTTTGTGGGCCACATAAGTTTGATTATAAATCTTCAAACGTTTTAATTATTTCTTGATTAGTATTATATGTATTCCCTTGGAATCCAATTTCTGTTATCATAGGAGCCTTGATGTTCATATTAATTAACCTCATCAATAATTTTGATACAGTTTGGGCCCAATCTGAATACTTTGCTAGGGTTTTCATTTCTGAGAAGGAGAATTGTTCTGCATGTATGATATGTAAGTCTTTTTGTAAGTTATTAATTTGCTCTTCTAGTAATGAGATTTTTTAATTGATTCTTCTATTTAGTTTATTTTATCTTTAATTCTGGTCTCTTTTTCTTTGATTTTTTTTATAGTATGACACTTTCTTTATTAAATTTCCCCTGATTTTAGCTTTACTTGCTGCCTATTGTGTATTGTATGGAATATCAGTCAGTGTTAGGTCATGCTCAAGTTCCTCTAATATATTATTAATTTCCTGTATTATATCTTTTTTCTGTAGCATGTTTGGGTTTAGGGACCAGTTTGTACCCCCTTTTTTAGATTAAGATCACTAGGCCAACTTATTTTAATTGTAACCTATGCATGGTCTGAGAAAAACCTAGGTTCTGTACAGTAGTTTATTTGTGCCTAAAAGAAAATCTCAGATATAAGAAAGAAGTCAAGTCTGGACCATGATTTAGAACACTGAGAATAGTACGTGCATTTTGTTGCTGATGGATTTTTGTTCCAGTAGCAAAAAGAGTCAAATAAGTTAAAGTCTGTTATTAGGTCATTTATCGCTAAAGAGGCCTGAGTGTTATAAGTCTTGCTTCTACTTGTTTTATCTGTTATAGGATCAGTTATAGCATTCCAATTACCTCCTATAATATAGTAATAGTTTGGAAATCTAATTAGGATGTTACAAATTTCCATGATAAAGTCTTGTTCTTTTGCACGTGGACTATACAGACTCAGGAAAAGAAGTGGTTTCTGTAAACTAGAACTTTGAATTGAAAAATAGCACCATCTTCCATTTATATCTGAGTCCTGAAGTATAATCATCTCTTTAAAATATTTTTTATTTAAAATAGCTACCCCCTTAGTATTTGTTTCATTACCTGATGCTATTATTGTTTTTATTCATTTTTCTCCTTCTCATGCCTCCAATCGTCCTTTAACATATGAGTCTCATTTATTACTATAACATTTGCTTCTGATTTAAATGCTAAATGCATAAAAGTTTCCTTTTCATTTTATCTGTTTAATCTGAACACTTGCATTTCAGCAGGAGACATGGCTCTGGGTTTTGGAGCAATATTCAATCAGAAATGCCATGAACAATGCAAGCCACATAGAAAATAAAGAAGGCAGTACAAACAAATAATGTGATAAACAACAAACTTACAAAATTAATAAAAAGGGGAAGTCCATAAAATATAAACTTCAGCAGAAAAACCCTGTAAGGGGTTACAGAATATCAAATAGTTTTCTCACAAAAATACTAACACTTATTTAATTCAACAACTAGTGTTCTTTAAGACAGAAGATGTATGCCTAACTAATAATAAATAATTAAAAATGATAATAATAATGAATACATAAATAATAGAAGAGATGATGTTGAAATTGACTTGTTGAACCAAGAATTAAAGTGATGCTAATCTTATGAAATTTTACTTCCAGTGGGTTTGAATCAAGAAGTTGAATGAGATTATTTGATTTAATAGTAATGTCATGTTATTTAAATTTTGTAATGAAGATCATGTGATATGCATCATGAGGGTCTTGTCCTGTGATATTTAGGTATTTAAGGATGCTTCATTTTACATTTTGTATTCTGACATGACAAAGGTGGTAAATTATTAAAAACTCATTGATAATATTTGTTATGCACTGTTTTTAAAAGTATTATGTCTCTTTAATTGCATGTACATTTTGTATTGAAGACCATGTGATATGTATCATCAGGGTACCTGTCTTGTGATTTTTAGGTATTTTAGGATGTTTCACATTTTGTATCCTGAAGAAGTCTGGTGTAACACAGGATGAAAACATTAAATTATTAAACATTCTCTGAATACTCTTGTTTGGTTGGGGTTTCCTTTGGATTTTTAGTAATGCCTTTATGTGCATGCTTTTGTATTTTAACATCTCTAATTGTTTAACTGAAAAAATGTTGGCATATTAACTGAGTTTTCTTTATAAACTGGTCTGTTAAGTTCTTAGAAAGCATTTTTAGCAAGATATCACGATTGCACTTGCATAAAGTACTTTCTGTACTTCAGCTGGTGCCATTTGTGTGTGTTTGTTAGTGAACAATATAAATTTGCAATCAATGTCATTTATTCTTTGAGTGATGTAGAACACAATGGTAGTCAAAACTGAAAATGAAACCTTAGGTGTAACAGTACATAGATGAATACTTTCACCCTTGTTTACATCAACTTAAATTTATAACGATAATAGATTATTAACCATAGAAAGTTATATGGTGTAACACAGTATCAGAACTCGCATCAAAATGAATAATAGAGTGTTATCACTCTACCCTTACTGTTTAAAAATAATTTAGAAAAAGAGAAGGATAACTCAATAGATTTAGTAATTAGAATCCAATCCCAACCTGAAAATAAATCAGTACCCAACTATCTAAACTGTCTGATGAATATACTAATCTTGCTGCTTTATATTCAGTTTGCAAAATGGTTTACTATCATTTTGTTGAAAGGCAGAATATATTTGAGTCTTTTCATCAACTCAAATGGCTGAAAATATGAATGCCATTTTTACCATATGTTAAATATGTAAAAATGATGTTCGACATTCAAACCAGTTTGAATTTTGCTTTAAAATCAACAATAAAGTAAACAGTGATTTTGCAAGAAACATTCACTTCTGTGCTTTTGGTTTTAAGCATTTGGAAGGCTGTGGTTCCCTGTTTCTACCAGTCACCCTTGTGATTACGCAATTTTGAAATCTGCGTGTCATTCAACAAAATGATACCAAACCTTGCAAAGTATGTACCTTGGGGGAAAGATATTTAAAATCCAGCAGAGATCCAGTATTGCTGTTAGTGAATAACATTTTCAGAACTACACAAATGGCATTACATAAACAATTCTGCTAAGGAAATATAACAACTGTCAAAATCAGTTAGTTGTATCAATAATGGGAACAGCCACTAACATTATTATATATTGTCTTATAATGCCGAGTATTATAAATTGCACTTGAGGCAAATGAACTTATGCAACAACCAGACTTTCTTTTTGAACAGTAATTGTTAGACTATATAACATAGCTTTGACAACCTAACAATGAGTGAGCATGACGTGTTATAGAGTTTAAGGAAAGATAATGAAATAATTATTAGCTAAACCAACAAAAAGGTAAAATATTAATTTTGAATAAAAAGTATTATGTTAACACCATGAGTGAGATGCTAGGGGAGAGTAACATTTAGAAACGTACTGGTGACAGCAATTTCTGACAGAATTATAAGCAGTTATCATCATTTAGTCAATGACCTGTTTAAATAAAGTTATTTCTGAAGCATTACACACACCTTTTTAAACAATATTATTAAGCAGCAATATTTTTAATGAAGTGATATAGGTGCACATGCAGTAATATAAAAGTAAACAAACCATAATTTCATTTCTGTTATTTTCATGCAGTAAACTTACATGTTTTAACAATTTTTATTCACTCCAACTTTATATAAATTGCTCAATTCCTTTCTTCCCTTAAAGGTCACTCATCCTCCTCCTGAATGCTATTCTGCATGTATTATTCCCACAAATGCCATTTATGTGCAAGTAATTCACTCCAGTTTTCTAAAGATACCCCTGCAATTATTTTATCTCCTTTAGAATACTCAATTTTTCACTTATAGTTGGTTTAGATTTTAATTTCCATTTTCTAGTATTTTTTATAACCAGCAGCATTAAACATTGTAAAGCCTTGCAATATCTAGGCAATTCAGATCCTTTATCCCAATTTAAAAAAAATATTTCCATAGTCGCAATATAGGGAGTTTTACAATCTGCCAACTCATTACATTCTCAAAAACATATTCCCAGTACTTATTCATACAGATGTCTCTCTTCCCAGTCCTTCATAATCTCTTCTGTTTGATTTCTACAGTTATTATCAATATTTTATATGCTCTACCACTTATCCTTTTTAACAGCAGCTTCTGTCCTAGCCTCAACTAAAAACTCAATGAGAGATGGCCTTTCACTCTGCACTCCCCTATCCCTTTTTCTTTGTCTATACTCTGTTATCAGTCCATATTAGGGAGGCACGTATACCTTGACAGTCAGCACTGTTGTACATCTTACTTAAAAAGGTTGCCCAAAGTCTTTAAATGTTTAGAAAATCTCCTTTCAGGCCAAATGTTTTAGCAATGGGCTATGTTGGTTAATCAGCTCTGAATTTCCTGGACTAAGTACTGAAACCATTAGTGGCTAACATCTATGGTTTCATATTTTTGTACAGAACACCAGAGATGTTTTATTATACCTGTGTCATGCAGACGAGAATGATTTTGATGTCTTCTGTGCTACAGACGTTAATTCACTACAGATGAACAATATACACAAAGGTGGCTTAGAAAGGTGTAGAATGGTTGTTATAAAGATATTATAATTAGGATAATACATTTGTAAAATGTTGTCTCAGTTTGGGTGAGTTTGCTATACATAATAATTTATTTTTATTTGAAGGAGAATGCTATATTCAGAAATGTGGCACTTGCAATGGGTACACTCCAGCAGTGCCAAGTTCATATAAGAAATATATTTATTTACTGTCTGACAATAGTTGCATGAGTGGCAAAACATTTTGTCACATTATAGAGTATGGCTTTTTTTTGTCATTAATGCCACTTTGCTTGACATTTATTACTTTACTAGCAGACTAAAATGTGCTATGATCCTCCATCTATTACTCTTGAGTATAATACATGGTGATGTTAAAATGTTGCTATGATTCTCTGCATATTACCCTTTAGTATAGTAAGTATATCCCAGATGTTTTGGATATAACTTTCTTAGGGCAGAGGGTTCTAACATAATGCAAATTAGACTACAGGGGAAGTCTGTAAATGTGAATACATTTATTAAATCATCAAAGCTGTCACCAAAATTATTTTAAGAATAATTCATCCAGAGTTATGTTTCTGCACATTATTAGAAATTCATGCATTGCAGAAGAACAAAAGACATGCATTCATAATGAAAGGCACAAATTAGTAGAAGGGACTATACAGCAGATTGATTAATGAAACAGAAGAAGGTGAACTAAAATTATATTGTATTGTGAAGAGAAAGAGGGATATGTTTTGAGAAAATGAAGAAAAAAGAAAGATATGAATGCATGTATGCTTTATAGATATAGCTCAGCCAGTATGGAGGTGGAAAAGATTATAAAGCATAAGTGGGATATTTCATTAGACAATGCTGTTAGTGGTGGTCTAACCTTTTGATATAAAAGTGTGCTGAATATGAAGGGATTATTAAATGGTAAATGGGAGAGTAAAACTCAAAATGTATATAAAAGGTATGGGTGCATATGGCAACTGCAAAACATGCATCGACATAAATATATTAGAAATGTTTATATTCGTCCTGAAAATAAAAAGTTGAGACATGCAGTTTATATATATATATATATATATATATATATATATATATATATATATATATATATATATATATATATATACTTCTGAATCTTGAAATACTGAAATATTGAATTTCATTATCTCAAGACCAGAATACCAAAAGTGCAGTTGTCCGAAACTACATTTTGTCGAATCTGAGTTTCCCAAATATGTAGTAGGTGTTGTGTGGTCTATTTTACATAGTGTGCTGTCCCTTTAATGGTTTGTGATTTCCAGGTTGTGACCATGGCAGCCAATGTGTGTTTATTTACGAAGATTCAGGTAGTTTTGTATTTTGTAAGGTTTTGGCTAGAACTGTGATTTGATTTAGTTTTTGGGTAAGTTTTAGGAGTAGGTTATGGTAGGTAGATGAGAGTTTGTGTGTGTAACTGTTGAAAGTGGTGATTTTGAACATTTGTAATGTGTGTGTGTGTGTGTGTGTGTGTGTGTGTGTGTGTGTGTGTGTGTGTGTGTGTGTCTGTGTTTCTTGTAGGTATAAGTGTGACAGTGTTCAATAGGAGTGTAGGGTGCTTAAGAGTAGGTTTATTGTTTTATTCATGTTAGTGCAACCTCTATATATATATATATATATATATATATATATATATATATATATATATATATATATAAGTAGCGGGGGGTGGGGGTGCCAGGGGAGACTTTGTCCCCTGCTTAAATGTAAGGTAGTGTTATGTTGCAAGAGGTTTGGATCTTTTGATGTTCTTTTTTTCTGTATTTTGAGTGTTAGTATAGTCTATTTTCATTTTTGTGGACTTTAAGCATTCTGGTCTCAAAATACTGAAATTCAATATTTCAGTATTTGGAGTTTCAGAAGTGGATCTATATATATATATATATATATATATATATATATATATATATATATATATATATATATATATATATATATCCAAGTGATATGAATGTGCTGCGTGAACAGAGGTACTGTTATACCCAGTATTTATCTTTGCATGTATTCATGTAAATATTTCATGCATATGCTATGGCTGGTGATTGATTCTGTGCTTTTTTCAGTGTGTGATTTGAATTGTGTTCATTGATTTTTTTATACTTTTTAGTATTTAAGATGAGTGTTATATGTTATTAACTTTAGTTCTGATGAAGTCCTAGTTTTATAGTATGAAAGCACTAAACTAAAGTTTTATTAAAACTATGCTTTAACTTATAGTGGCCTCTTGGATCATTCTCAATTTTGTAGAACAAACGAAGGTGGACCACCATGTAAAATAAAATAAACTTTTAATAAAAATAAGCGCTTTCACGTACCACCAATGTACGCTTCATCAGATCTTAAAACACAACTGATAAAATCTCATTTTTATACAGCAGTAAAGTGATTAATCATATTCAATCAATCAATTAACTAATTAATTAACAATCCATTAAGATTTTCAAAGTATTTATACTCTAAACATTGTTTTTTGAGAGCCCATCAATTTTATATATGTAGCAATAGCGTGGCAGTGTGTAATAAAAAATCAAAAACTTATCTGTAGACATATAAAAATGTATATAAAACATATATATGAAACTAAATATAAATTAATTATAGTGTAAAATATATATTTTTAAAACGTATATAGGCATATAGAAATGTATATAAAATGGTGCATCTGTATAGGATGGTTAGATAACTGAATGTTTAAGATGAATTTATAGAAATATATATATATCTTCATATTAAAACATAAGCTATATAGTAGCGTAAACTATTTTAATCTGCGAGCTTCAAGAATTGGTTTTATCGTAATAAATTGATTAAGACCTGGTGTTTGATGTGCACATAAACATGAAAATCCATTGAAGTTCAATATTCTCTAAATGATTCATATTATTCCCTCCTCTCTTATTCGGGACTACTAACTGCAATACTCTAAATGTAAACACGTGACCCTCATTCATCATAATATGTTTAGCTAAGGCATTTAGTGGATTCTGTTTCCTAATGTCATATAAGTGATTATATATTCTATCCTTTAATCTTCTTGTTGTCAAGCCAACATAAAAGGCCTGACATTGTTTACAGGTCGCCAAGTATATAAGGTTAACATTATCACAAGTTGCAAAAAACCTGGGTATAAAATTAAAATTCAGAATAGGATGTATAAACTCTTGAATATCACTGATCGAATCACAGGAATTACATTTACCGCAAGCAAAAGTACCATAAACCTTCATTTTGTTACATGGTTGCCTAGTATTTTTATGGCTATAATCAGAGCATAGCAGTCTCTTCAAGTTAAGTTTACCTTAGGTAAACCTTTTATGTAAGGTACTAGAGGGTATTCAGGTACATAAGAAAGTCTCTCCTTTACCAATGCGCCCTATTGTGGCAGGTGAGAGATGGATAACAGAGACTATATCAATATATATAGAGAAAACACTTAGTCCATTAGTGAAGAACATACCTACTATGCTAAAAGATACTTACCAATTAATTAATACACTTAATTCTTTATATATGGAAGGATTATCTAACATATGCCTACTTGTTACTCTAGATGTAAAAAACTTGTTTACCTCAATTCCTAATGATTATGGAATAGAAGCCATTAGAGAGCTATTAAATCATGCCTCTGATTTTACTAATGACGAACAAATATTAATATGCACTTTATTAGATATTACTTTAAATAACAATGTATTTATGTTCAATAACCAACTATATTTACAGAAATGGGGTGTCGCAATGGGCACCCCATGTGCTAATACATATGTAAATTTGGTAGTCTATTACTGGGAAAAGAAACATCTTTTTAACACTGTTTTTTACACAAAAATTTTAATGTATAGGAGATTTGTAGATGATATACTATTCCTCTGGAATGGTACCGTAGATGAATTGAATGATTTCGTTTGTTATCTAGAATCTACCACTGACTTCCTCAGATTTACAATGGAATTTTTCACCTCTCAGATTAATTTTCTTGATATTACTATTATTAAAGATCTACATGGAAATTTAACTACCAACTTGTATAGGAAGACATGCTGGAAGAATACATTACTTCATTTCAACAGTATGCATCCAAGGTTTATATTTCCTAATATTGTTAAGAGCCAGTTTATTAGACTTACCAAGTTATGCAGAGAAACTATACAGTTAACTGCACAAGCTGATTTATTGGAACATCTTTTTATTGAAAGATGCTATAGTAGCTCTATGGTTAAGAATTTGAGAGAATCTATTATTCCTAATGAAAACATCTATAGAGATGAATCGATTCATACTAGATATAAAAGTTTGAGATATGTTAGTCGTAGTAAAAGTGATCAAAAAGTGACTTTTACAACAAGATTTACTAATGACAATAAAGAAGTAATGAGAATTGTACTTAAAAATTGGCATGTGCTTACAATAGATCCCGACATTGCTAAATTAGTAGGTGAAACAACAAGTTTCACATATAGGAATAGTAAAAACTTGAAGAGACTGATATGCTCTGATTATAGCCATAAAAATACTAGGCAACCATGTAAAAAAATGAAGGTTTATAGTACTTTTGCTTGCGGTAAATGTAATTCCTGTGATTCGATTAGTGATATTCAAGAGTTTATACATCCTATTCTGAATTTTAATTTTATACCCAGGTTTTTTGCAACTTGTGATAATGTTAACCTTATATACTTGGCGACCTGTAAACAATGTCAGGCCTTTTATGTTGGCTTGACAACAAGAAGATTAAAGGATAGAATATATAATCACTTATATGACATTAGGAAACAGAATCCACTAAATGCCTTAGCTAAACATATTATGATGAATGAGGGTCACGTGTTTACATTTAGAGTATTGCAGTTAGTAGTCCCGAATAAGAGAGGAGGGAATAATATGAATCATTTAGAGAATATTGAACTTCAATGGATTTTCAGGTTATGTGCACATCAAACACCAGGTCTTAATCAATTTATTACGATAAAACCAATTCTTGAAGCTCGCAGCTTAAAATAGTTTACGCTACTATATAGCTTATGTTTTAATATGAATATATACATATATATATATATATATATATATATATATATATATATATATATATATATATACTTCTATAAATTCATCTTAAACATTCAGTTATCTAATCATCCTATACAGATGCACCATTTTTATATACATTTCTATATGCCCATATACATTTTAAAAATATATATTTTTACACTATAATTAATTTATTTATTTTCATATATATGTTTTATATACATTTTATATGTCTACAGATAAGTTTTTGATTTTTTATTACACACTGCCACGCTATTGCTGCATATATAAAATTGATGGGCTCTCAAAAAACAATGTTTAGAGTATAAATACTTTGAAAATCTTAATGTAATTGTTAATTAATTAGTTACTTGATTGATTGAATATGATTAATCACTTTACTGCTGTATAAAAATGAGATTTTATCAGTTGTGTTTTAAGATCTGATGAAGCGTACATTGGTGGTACGTGAAAGCGCTTATTTTTATTAAAAGTTTATTTTATTTTACGTGGTGGTCCACCTTCGTTTGTTCTATAATATTGATTTTCTATCGAGTTGGACCTTTAGATAGTAGTGTTTTCTTTCATTTTTTGCTTGATCATTCTCAATTTGCATTCCTGTTACACTGTTTCTGTTCAGCCACATACTCCTGTTACACTGTTTCTGTTCAGCCACATACTCCTGTTACACTGTTTCTGTTCAGCCACATACTCCTGTTACACTGTTTCTGTTCAGCCACATACTCCTGTTACACTGTTTTTGTTCAGCCACATACAACACACTATGGGTGATATTCACAGTCAATATGTCTTCGCATAATGGCAATCTGTGCTGCTTGCACCTGACCAAAGACTCAGCATTATTCATAAAAGCCATTTGCAGTCATGCACAGCAGCCTCAAATAAATCAATGCAAATGAACTAGTAATGAAATTAAGATGAGAAATGACGAAGAACTTATGATAACAAATCCCTTTCCTCACCTGTTTACGATTCAGTCATTTTTGATGCATTGCTATGCCATCCACAGATGTGTTAAAAAAGAAAATATCCAACCTTTTCAACATATTTTGCATTCAGCAAAGATGCTTGTTGATGCTGCAAACCTATCAATTTCTTGGTGTGAACTGCTTGTCTTGGTCTAACCAAAACTGTAGACACCCAGTGGACTTTTCCAGACAAGAAGGCGAAGATACAAAGAAAGAATAACCCATTACAACTTTGATAATAAGCAAATTCTTGATATATTTAGAGTGGAAAGTGACATTTTAAGGGCTTTATTGAGTAAGTATGGCCCACAGATAGGAATTGTGGGGATGGCTGGCCTTCCCATACTTTCAGATACTCAGGTATGTATAGCTCTCACTATACTTACCAAAGTGATATTCCAGAGACAAACTAGAAACATGCTGGATATTTCTCAGGCTTCTGCCTCAAGAATATTTAAGCAGTTCCTCAACAAACCTTCAACATGTGTGGATCAGTATATTTCTCAGTGTTGTATCAGGACCGAGCCAAATCATCCATGCCTTTTATGGGATGGCACATTTCCCTGAGTTAGGTGATGCAATAAATTGTACCTATATTGCTATTAGGACAGCTATTGCTGAGCTATTGCTCAGGACTATAAGGTAAGTGGTACTAAAATAGGAAGGGCTACTATACCACCAACTGCCAGGTAGTGTATGATACATAGGGGTGCATCACCAACGTATCAGCCCAGCATCCTGGCAGTGTCTATGATGCATAGAAGTACATCACCAATGTGTCAGCCCCACATCCTGGCAGTACCTATGATGCATAGAGGTGCATCACCAGTGTGTCAGCCCAGCATCCTGGCAGTGCCTATGATGCATAGAGGTGCATCACCAACATGTCAGCCCAACATCCTGGCAGTGCCTATGATGCATAGAGGTGCATCACCAATGTGTCAGCCCAGCATCCTGGCAGTGCCTATGTATGATGCATAGAGGTGCATCACCAATGTGTCAGCCCCACATCCTGGCAGTACCTATAATGCACAGAAGTGCATCACCAACGTGTCAGCC
The DNA here is from genome assembly GCF_019279795.1 of Protopterus annectens. NCBI lineage: Eukaryota > Metazoa > Chordata > Ceratodontiformes > Protopteridae > Protopterus > Protopterus annectens. The sequence goes on along the minus strand of NC_056739.1, from coordinate 987,436,000 downwards.
CAGCATCCTGGCAGTCCCTGTGATGCATATAGGTGCATCACCAATGTGTCAGCCCAGCATTCTGGCAGTACCTATGATTGCCATATCAGGAACACAAGCTCACTCCACAACTTCTTCCTGAATGGTGGGATGTGCTGTGGCCATCGTGTTTGTGGAAATGTTAGTTTGAATCATCTAATTAGTTGTTCTTTGGAAAAATGTATAGCTTATTACTAAATCACCTTTCCTTCCTTTCTTTCTTTCTTATGCCCACCCTCTTCTTTTCTTTTCTTTTTTCTCTTCTTTTTTTTTTTCTTTTTTTGTGTTTTCTAGGTGCTATAAACTATCCACTTGAGTTGTCGTTCATGACACTTGTGAAGAAAGGTATAACACCACCCTGTCCCAGACATACTGCAATTGAGAGAGGGTTTGACCTGCTGAAAGCCCATTGTCATTGCCTGGATGAGTCTCAAGGACCCTTCAGTATGACCCTGCTACTGCATGCAGGATGTTTTCCACATGTTGCATTCTGTACAACACGATTATGTGCAGGTCTGGTGGTGAACTTTCCCCTGATGTCACTGCATCTCCCAGTACAGGTCCTACCATGAATAATGATAGTGCTGATGACCAGCTGGCAGAAGTAGTAGTGGACCCCATAAAGTAGGCTTGTGTGTAGTAAATGGTTGCGCAGGTCAAGAGGTGGCATCTAGTCCACAACTATTGACTACGATATTCAGGTTAGTGCTTCTTCATTACAAAAAACACATAGAGTGTAACTGATGCATGCAGTGCTATGTATGGGCTATGCTGTGTGATGCATGGCCTACTGTAACTGTTCATCAGGCAGTCCTTCTTATCATTTAAATACATTTTTTATTTCCTACAACAGAGTCACTTGTATAGTACACATATTTACTGTTGATAAGAGTTATGCCTGACAGTTCACTGAGGTCTGTGCAGTGAGTACAACTGGCATCATGTAAGAAATAAGTACATTTTGTACAGTTTTACTACATGTGTTTTGTTAAGGAACTCTTGTTAAGTGTGTACATGCAGCTTTTTCTGTAATGTTCATTAATTTAAAATCAGTATTGCAATACTTGAATGAATTTTTCTGTGTATTTAAAGAGGTACTGGTGCTGTATTTGAACATTTTTCATGAGCTGCTACCTGAGTAGGTTCATAGGTTCGTACTAAGCTAAATGCCCTTACGAGGCATTTTAAGCTTAGCCAATTATCCCTTGTGAGAATCAAGCCCTGCACCTTGTGTTTGCAAGGCAAATACCTTAACCATTAGGCCACCCTCCCAACCCTTGCACCAAGAAATAAATTGTATCACATTTCTTTTTTATGGTGTGATGTTTCTCTGGTTTTATTCCTGACAAATAATAAATAATTTCATGTTTCATATTGAGGTAAACATCAGATTCATTCTATCATAGACACTAAACCTTGTGTCATCATAAGCAATATCAGTCATTTGTGCAATGCAAAGGGTAAAGTGGCAACAGTCCTGATGCCGATATCAGGATGATTGTTAGCTATGCAATCATTTAGCAGTGTGTGTTAGGCTCTTAAAATGTATATTATTAATTTTGCCCCCTCCACCCAGTTATTATACATTATTTTTTGTTATCTTCTGTGTAACTGTCAGCACTGGCATTACTCATTTAACATTCATGATGCTGAATAGGCCCTTAATGGTGTTACACATTGCAGTACGCAACTTATCCCTTTCCCTTTTTTCCACATTTGCTTTTTCTCTGTTACTGTAAGCATTACCATTATTCAAGTCAAAATCATGCTGATGCAAAATCTCTTAGCATTGAAGTATGTTGTATTCTGAAATTTTCCGACCCTCTCCCATTCTGCAGCTCTGTCTCTCTCTCTCTCATGATATATATATATATATATATATATATATATATATATATGTGTGTGTGTGTGTGTGTGTGTGTGTATATACACACACATTTTTTTTAAACATTTACCTTAAGCAGTGATCTTGGTCTACTAAAATGCATACTGGTGAACTGACACAAGTCATTTTTCATTACCTGCAATGTCAACCCTGAGTTAAAGTACGTCATATTTATCATACATAATGTCCCTCACTGATAAGGTGGAAGATGGTGCCCATGATCATGAAGTGCTGGCATGTGAACTTGATACTGACTTACTGTGATGACCTACTGGACGCAGGATGATCCTACAAATACTGATGTTACAGAGATGAGTGACCAAGACCTCCACTGAGAGGTCCTGCTACATGCAGATGAATGCTGATGAGGCCTTCATGACTTCTCTTGTGTTAGGACCCCCTACAGCACTATGCATACAATATGCTATGCACTCACATGTCCAGACAGTACCTCATCCTTGTCCCAATCCACCATTTGCTGCTATTTAAGTCTAGGTCCTGACTAGTATACACAGGGAGGTGGAAATGGCTGCTGTGAGTGCCACTACACTGTGAATGAGTGTGACTATGGCAGTACCCTATTCTTTACAATTCCCATGTTGTGATGGGAATGCTCATGTACAGCCTGCAGTACTGTGAGTATATCTTGTCGATTTTCTGTGGCAGCAGACTAAGCCTGAACAATGTTAAGGCATATTTCCACTTGGCAGCTGATGCTTTTCATGTTTCAGAATATAGTTGTAATATGTGTCTGCACTTGGTATCTCTTTGCACAGATGTTACAGTGGACACTGCTACCTCTGAGACTGTGCTGTCCTCCAGAAGGTGTTCCTGTGTTTGAGGTGATACTGGTATTAAGCTGCATGTGTTCTCTCCCTGTATGGCCTGCAATGTAATGTCCACATCTACTTGACTTTTTGGTCCAGTGTCACTTCCTCCAGAGTTATGTACCAACTCTAGAGTGTGTGATCCTGCCATTAAACTTGGTGTCTGTGTGCCACTGTCCTCAGGCTGTCACATAAATATAGTTATGTTATCATCAGCTCCAGTCATTCTGCTGCTGACATCTTCCAGCTGTGACTTTGTGATGAATACATTTACTCCATTACTATTGAGACAATGAAGCACAGCAATGAATGCTGTGTAATGTGGTGTGGCGGACACTTACCATGCACTCTCACTTCACTTTTATGACTGACAGAAATGGAGGATTCCCTGTTGATAGTAAATGCTGTGTGTACATGCAGTCAGTTAATCTCTGAAGTCATAAATGTGAGTATGTCATGGGGTATGCACTAACCTTCCATTACAGATATCTGTGGATGTTACTGAGGAGAGTAACTGTTAGTGCCAATACCACATCTGGTTATTCCTGTGCCATCCACATCAGGGATGTAGTCTTCTCCCCATACGGCGATCTTAAAGGGATAAATATAGGAGGTCCCCCAACAGTACTGCTATGAGCAACTGCCTTCTGTCTCATCTTTGCTGTGGCATGACCTACCATATTGTCAGCCCTTTTCCTGCACTGTGTCACTGCGTAATTCCTCCCCCAACAGCATGTATATAAACACTTGGTTCTCTCAACTTGGTTTGGCCTCCGTTTTCCAAAAAGGCATTTGCTATTTGTCCTGAGAGTTCCCATGAGGACTCGGTTCTTCTTGGGGCTTATATTATCTTTTTTCTGTCTTGATCCCTGCTGCTGCATGATACATTAATCTTGAACAGCATATATAAATAACCATGATGACACTTGATTTAAAAAAAAATTAAACAAACTCATCATCCCTGCAGTAAGTATCATGAACGCATGCCTGCACTCCTTACAACCTAAATACCTTTAGCCATGCCTGCAGCAACATAATAAAATAAACTTTAAATTCAACAGTCAAAGCAAACTCATACCATCAGCAACAAAAGGTATGAGTACAGCAGAAGTAGCACTTTCATTAGTTATGCTGAAAGCACACTACATTCACCTAAGAAAGTGAAGCAGAATTCAAAACTGAACAATGTCCTCTTTAATTTTTGCACCAGTAACTTGTACTTCAGCATCCACAAATTAAAAAAGTATTGCAAGCATTTATCATCCCCAGTGTCATTCTATGTCTGTAAAAATAGATCTGCTCACAGCAAAATGTTCAGTGGCCTCTGCCCGTACATTTTCTGTAAACATTTCACTACAATTGATGCTCAGCTTTAACATTTCAATTTCAAAACTCCTATCATTACCACTTGTGCCATCGCCATCAATATACAACTGCATGTAACACTGACTCAGTGCAAAAAAAAAAATCATGACAGGAGATTCTGTATTAATTTGAATTTCCATGACTTATTAATAATTTATTACTGTAAAGTTCTTTTTACCTCACTTTGAAAAGTTTGCACTTTCCCACAGCAGTTGCATCTGAACTCAACCAATCTCAATTAAATATGGTAGTTTTACAATTATTGATGGGAATTCAGGGGATCATTTGCAGTTTTTTTATGCAAATGAAGGTCAGCTTTGCTGATCCCTGTGAATCACAATAATATGTGTGTGCATCTGGAGAGACAGACAGATGTAGATAGATTTTGGGTTGTTGTGAATGGGCTGCGGTGGGAATGAGCAGTAGTGCATACCATGCCCAAATGCAGCTTAGCCATCCCACAAGCAGCAGTGCACAGCATGCCCAAATGCATCTTAGCTATCCCACAACATTAAAAAGAAAACTGGACTAAGTCAGCATTTATGTTGGTATTCAATGAAGCACAATCCATAGTCATTTTACAGAATATAACACACCTTAGCAATTTTACAGTGAATTACTTAGATTATAGCAATGGAACACCAACTGGACATGTTATTAATACGTTTCATTTACAAAATTGTAATTATGAAATGATTAGCTCAAATACTGCTTCAAATCTCATGTTTCCAGAGCTTAGTAATAATGCATGATCAAAATGATAAATGAGAAATGTGGATTTCAGGTGAAATCACTGCTTCACTTAATGAAATACACATAGAAGCTCATGATAAAGAAATGCAGTAATCACTGATTTCCATTAGACATACCAATAGCATCTGAAGATATTCATTAAAATAATATTATATATATATATCTCCCTGTCACTTTTTTTTTTTTTTTTACATTTCAACTGGTAAACCTAACCTGCAAAAATACCACTTCTGGGGGTAAAACCATATATGCCTGCATGGGTTTGGTATGGTTATGACACAACTAAGATTACCAACACCCGTTACTTTCGTTCTGGCCCTTCTAAAGATGGGAGCACTGGTGAAAGCATGAAATCGAGCTCCAAGCTGGTCTGATAATGAGGCTAAGATCTTGGACACCTCTTGTAGGAATTGTACCAGCAGAAAACTGAAAATGCAGTCACTGGCACTGAGTGGAAGATGACTGACATCTGACAGGAGTTGGATGACCACCTGTTGTCCCTAGAAGGGACCAACCAATCTGGGCACCAGTGTCTGCACAGGTCCTAGAGCAAGTATTTTTTATTTTTCATCTTACTTTATATAGGTTTTAAAAAATATTATATTAATGGTTTGCAATAGTATATCACATAAATACAGCTATGTAACATTAGAAACGCATGTGTGAATGTAAAGAAGTATGTATATCTATGCAAAAAGGTGTAAATACAAATAAGTATATTTGCAAACATACATTCATATGTTTATAAATGTACACACACACACACATACACACACACACACACACACACACACACACACACACACACACACACACACACACATTCATTGATTGTCGAAATATGACTCGACGTAAACATCAGAACGGGCTTTAACATGCGTCGAGATGGGAGCGAGATTTGTACTTCGACAATGTCAGGTGGCCTCCAGACTTCGATCTGTACATATATATGTCTTTATATATTTCCACTTACATACACTGTAAATATACTGTAATATGCTGTAATTGTTAGTTATGGAAATATTTGAATGACAGACAGAAAGATTTTAAAAATACATTGCTCTGTGTAGGCCACAAATCATTTATAAGTTAATAATTTGCTAAGAAAGTCAATATTTGTCAGAATAATTGCTGCAAATACAAACGGCTGACCAGAGTTTGCCACCACACCCTAGACAGAATGTGGCAGCAAACAAAGTAGTAACTGAATGGCTATCACAGAGGTTAGTGGATGCAGTGGTCAGTCTTTTGGTTCCAGAATTTAGAAAGCTTCTGCCTTAAAGCCACTTTACTTGATATTCAGGAAAAACAGGTAAACAATGTAAGGGATACTGCAAAGCAAACAGTTACATTAAAAATGTTAAAGCACTGCAAAGTTTGTAAGATGTAACCATCCCCCAAAACAGACAAGCAGGAACCTGAAATAAAATGTTACAAAAAAGAGGAAGTCATGTTATCCTTCTGCTTGCATTAACCAAAGTTGGGAATGAGTTTCAATATAAAAGAAAAAAGTCACAAAATAAAGATTTCCTACTTCTGAAGAATTTGAATATAGTTTATAAAGGCATAATGTGCTGTTTAATAAATGTAAGCATAGTATACAGATATGCATACACATATAAGATAGGTAAACAACCATGTCCTCTCACCTTTTGTTCTACTTTGTGTTCTTGATGAGATAAACTATAATCTTTGCAAAGCACAGAGAAGATTAGAAAATCTCTGACCTCTGAGCCACTGCAAGCCTCTGCCCCTAAACATTGGGGATGTCCACTACACAGCAATCAGAGTGTGGAAAGATCTAAGGTCCTGCAGACCAAGGTGTACCTGGCAACAATTCCTCATCACCTCCCTACTTCCCCAAGCTTCTCTCCTATAACCTCTAACCTACTTCCTTCCTAAACTACCCTCTTATCTAAAAAATATTTGAAAAAAGAGTTGTCTATCCCTTGCCAAAAGCATAGAATGTTCCTCTCTCACCTCGTCAAGCACAGCTCTCTTGATGTCCTCCTTCTGTGTCTTCCCTTGTGTTCTGTCTCCTCATTTTCCAGCTCTCTTATCTTCCTCTTTCACACCTTTTAATGAAATCCTCAGGGTATCCACATAAGGATACCCCTTATAGCCAATATATAAACCCCCTTTATAATTTTCAAAAATAAGTCTAATTAGCTGCACTCGGTACTGCTTGCCTTAAGTGAATGACAAGTTCAAGTAAGCTTGTGCACATCCACACTTATCCAAAATAGTCAAACTTCAACAGAGCCTGTATATATATTAGTGTATTATTTCTCACGTGTCTAAATGTTTTCCTATCTATTTTAAGTATTTTATGAAAGTGGACATTTCCTCAATGAAGCTTTCATACTGCTGTAGTCATAACAAATAACTTGCATTTATTATATTTGCATATGTGTAGCTGCTCTATTCACAAATAACCACTATGAAAGTGCAAACGTGAGGACTATGAATACCACCCTATAAATGAAAAATACTGTCCTGTATTAATAGTACATGGACAAGAAAGACAACTTACTAGGTATTGTACATTTTCAAGAAAATAACAAACACTGAATCATGGGTGTTTGAGCCTCACTCCCTTTTTCTGTTGTATTAGGTAATAAAAAGTCCTGAGTTTTTAAATCTGACTTTGAATATTACATTAATACTTTCAGCATTGTCTATTGACAATGATATTTGTGTTCTACAGTGTGATAATACACAGTATTTTGGGATAATACCTCATTTATAGGTTATTTTTCATGGCAAGCAAGAAAAAATTATATGAGGCGATTTCTCTAGCAATTAACTGTGTGAAAACTGTGCTGAATTAAATTTGCTTGAAACATTATCTGTAATTAAACTAATAATTCTATTTCCCAACAAGATATGATAGTTGAATATAGCTGCATCTAAGGTATGAACAGTGATACCTTCACCTAATATAAATATTTTATGTAACATAAGCAATACTAAGATACGATATAGTATACATCTTGGCCACAGCTGAAACAAATATTGTTTTCTGCAGTGTTTCATACTATGATGCTCTGAATAAATAGCCAGTGATGTTTGTTATTCTGTAATAAATCAGTCAGCTGAACTTTCATTGATGAGGTAGATGGTTTGCAAAACTTGAACTGTGCATATATAATTGAAAACCTGTGTGAAATGATGCTCTTCAAGAAAGTATAGCAGCTACATATGAAACGCACAGCCAATAAGTGAAAATGTATGAAAGGAAGTCTATCTTTTTCAAGCATGCAGGAGATTCTGCTCACCAAATGCAAGGGAAGACCACATGCCTTTTATATAAGAAATGCTGGTAAGCTGATGTTGCCATCCACATGGTTACAACAGACACTGTGATCACTGCAGTTTTATTAATACCCTTTAATTATCTCTGTCAAACCTTTTGCAAACAGCATCATAATCTGTTCTTTGCCCGTACCTTTAGTCAAGTGAAGCAAGCTGGCTGGTTAACAAAGCTGCATTGGTTTTCATTGTCAATGGGCACAGGGCAGCAGGATCCAAAATAATCATGCCATATATTTCTGCTACATATCATTCACAATGCAGTTCACTACAAGGCGGCTGACAGCTATGATTGCATTTATTAGTTCCGTGGATGGTGTGTCAGCATGCATTGCCAAGGTCATCATTTAGGTCACACTTTTCCTTCAACATTTCACAGTAGTTTAAAAGATCGCCTGCTAGTGACTTAACTCCTCTAACAATGATAATCGGTCGCTTGCTTATCAAACTGCATCATTGCTGACTATAGTGTAAACCTTTAAAGAAAGCGTGGCTATAGAAGGAAAGTTTGGGGGTATCTAATCCTTGAAGTACTACCAAAAATACATAAATTCATGTTTTACTTGGGATAAACCCATTCTTGTCATATTTTCATCTTGCCTAAAAACTGCTTAAATGTAACTTCACTTAGCATATCGTATTACTTGCCTCAAGAAGGATATTTAGTTTTCCATCACTTTCTGCTGTAGATACAGTAAGTTACAATAAGCATTGTCTGCACATGCATACGTTCATACAAAGTAAACGTTCATGCGTGTTCTCCTTCTGAATTCATTCAGTGTGCGAGGCCTCTTCACCTGCTAGCTACTAATTACTCATCATGTCTGCATTAAACGGATGGAGGTAATTGCGCATAGTGTTTGGAGGAATAGGCCATTTAATTGTCAAATCTGGAGGGTTTTTTTCTTTTTTTTTATGAAGACTACAAAGCTCACCAGGCCAGCAATAACATTTTTAATATATTTATGAAAGAGAATGAGAATGAGAGGAGAGAACTAGAAGTTTATTTCCTACATATCTGAGATGCAACCAAGAGTGTCTGAATGTGACTATACTAACAGCAGCAAGGGCCATACTGTTTACAGAGTACATAACCAGAAAGGGTAGATTATGGAACAGGCTTAGAGTTTACCTGAGAAGTACAATGAAGGTAGATACACCGTTATAGATGAAACACTTTTCCATTTGCATATACTGTCTTTAATTCTCTTGTGCAATTAAAACGTCATACAGTAACATTATGAGACTTGCTGTTTAGTTCTCAATACAATACAGCACAGTGACATAACAGTTAGCACAGCTAACTCTCAGCCAGTTTTTTTCTTCATAGGTTCAGAGGTTCATAGGATGATCCTAGGCTATTGGCCCGGAGGCCCTTATAAGCCTAGCCAAGAATTTTGCCTATGTTCCCACAAAGTCAGTATCTGTTTCCCCTGTCCAGCAGGGACATAGTTGGGATCCCAGGCATGTATTTTCTGTTTCCAATCCAGTCATCCAGGTTCTTCTTAAAGAGGGCAAGTGAGGTACTCTGCTTGACATGGAGAGGGAGTCTATTCTACAGATGGGGGAGTCTTTGGGACACAAATCTATCCCGCCAACAAGTTCTATTAATGTCACAGACCAGGTTGAGGCCTTACCTGCAAGTTTCTTGAGTGGAGTTTGACTTATGGATATGCAGCAACTCCATCAAGGCTGGGTCTGAGATGGCCTTGTATGCCAGATACAGGTCACCTCTGAGCAGTCTGTACAAGACTGAGTAGAGGAACAGGGCTTTTGGCCTATCTGGATAGGATAGGTGTTTGAAACCCTGGATTTTTCCTGGTCAGGAACCTCTGTGGTCTCTCTGGCTGCTGTATGTGCTTGGCAAGGTACATGCCAGAGGGGGCATTGTACTTAATAATGGGTCTGATAAGGGAAGAGTACAGGGATGTTATGACCTCCTTGTTCCTGGATGAAATACATTACTTATGAGGTGGGCCATGTTGGAAGCCTTCCATACAATGGAGGCAACGTGGTGGTCAAAAGTCAGGTTGCTATCAATGATGTATTTCATGGCATTCAATTTGAGGCCATTCTTCTGGCACAAGTCATTAGTTTGAGTAAGGCCTTCTTGGAGGATGTTCACATCACTGGGGGAATTTAAGACAGCACCCAACTTGCAGTCATCTGCAAACTTGGTCAGCCACTCCACTGGTTTTGGCTTGCACCTCAGAAAAGTATAGCCCAAACAGTAGAGGCCCCAAGACCAATCCTTGGGTACACCGTTCATTATGAATCTACTACTAGAGGTAGCTTCCCCTATTTTGGCTGAGTGGGTTCTATCAGTAGGCCAGTTAGCTACCCATCTGATAACATACAGGTTGATGCCTAGCTGGGAGAGTTTATCTACTATTCCCAAATGAGGTACAGTGTCAAAGGATATGGCTAGGTCAAGGTAGGTGGTGTGCATCGTCTTCCCCTCATCCATGGCTTTGGTGACTGTTTCGAAGAAGTTGACCAAGTTTAACAGGCATGATCTCCCTTTGACAAAAAACAAGCTTTGTAGGGTCAAGAGTTTGGAGGTTGCCAGTGTCCTTGCTCTCTTCCTGTCTGGGGAACCTTCCATCTAGGGTCTGCATTTCCTGCGTGCATTCACATCTAGTTTGGTTAGGTGTTAGTTTTCCTCCTACATCCCTGTGACATGGTGTAGATGAATTTGTAATCCAGTAGATGCCTGAAGGTGCACACAGTGTGTGTGTGTGTGTGTGTGTGTGTGTGTGTGTGTGTGTGTGTGCGCGCGTGTGTGTGTGTGTGTGTGTGTGTGTGTGTGTGTGTGTGTGTGTGTGTGTGTGTGTGTGTGTGTGCGTGCGCTGACATCTTGTGAGAAATTGCTGTTAGTTTCTCTTCTTTGTCACTGAATGTCAGGACAGCCTCTGCATACCCTAAGACTTAGAAATGGATTAAGGAGAATATCTGAGAGTGAATGAACTCACAAAATGGTAACAAATTTAGAGCAAGTGGGTGAGAAAAGGTGAACAGCAACCTAATTCCTTAAGTTCTCTAAATGTAAAGCGATGTTAGTATTATATGTGTCCTATCATAACTTACTCTTTTATCCAAAAACTCTTTCAGAAATTACATGCAGATGTGCAATTCTATTAAAATCTGAAATTAAATATCATTCTAGTCAGAAACACAAGACATGGTGTTTAAGAATTATGTCCATGTTATGGTATCTGTTGCTTCAATCTATAAAGCAGATGCTAAGTCTCAGCATATTTATTGTGCAAAAATACATTCAATATGGTAATATAATACTCTCAGCCACATAGAACAATTACAAATGAAAATGTGCAAATATTAGCAACACACTGGTGTGCGTGTATGCACACACAAACACACAGACACGCATAAACACTATCTTTTTCACTGTTTTTGATTTACGTAACAATTTAATTAAAAGTTTTAAAACAAAACTTAAAAAAATGCAGCAGATAAGGCCTGAGGGGACAGTTAAATGAGTAATGATACTAGCTGTTTTTTGCCAGCGGCAGAACACAGTGATGTCTGACTTAGAAAGCAAAACAGAATAGAGAATTGATAAAGAGAGATAGAGGAAGCTCAGAGAAAGACAGCTGAGTGAAAGATGAATGGAGCAGGTCAGAGTTCGTTATAACTGCAAGGCTTTCAAGCATGAAGAATGGTGCACACCTGCATCCTCTATTTCTCTTGGTCTCACCTGTTTACCTCCCTCTCTCATTTTTCTCTTTCACTATTATCCTTTGCTGGCAGATTTCTAAGAAAAGATGGTAACATATAGGTTCCAGCAATTTTCTTATGCAGGTGTTTGCATTCTGCGGACCCATTCATTGATATAGTCTTCTTTCTGGGCTTAAGGCACCACTGCTATTTAGATGTCATTGACATTCAGTTCAAGATATTGAAAGATAAATATATATCTAAGATAAATACAGAAGAAAATTTAAAATATCTATAATGCATGTTTTTTTATTACTGATCGGATATTTTGATACAATAAACTATAGCAGCAAATTAAGTTTCATTCAAGATGTAGTAATGTCACATGCCAGACTTACTTCGGATCTTTTAATGATCTTTTAATGTGCTTTACTTTAGCCAGTGCTAACATATGACATACAGATTAATTAGAAGAGGAACTCAGCTTCCAGTCTGAGCTGATTTACTCTATATAAATACAGACGGGGGGAGGGTATGTTGAAAAATGACAGTATGGTAATCGTAAGCATTTACAAGTAAGTGTTAGTCCTGCGTTATTGTGTTATACTCTCATCACGGCTGTAATAACAAATGCCACTTTACTGGGTGGTGCTGTACTGAAAGGCTTCAAATGTGATGCTGCATGCCCTGTAGCCAACCTCTGATGAATGCTTCAGCTGTTTGGTAGGGTAGTGGTGTTTCAAGTGACGGTTCAGTTAACCTTTCATATTCCTTGTTATATAACTGTTGAAGAGTATTCACTGATTGCTAGATTTCTAATCTAAACAAACCTGGAAAATGTTTCTCAGCACATGCAAAGTAGTGTTCTGTGAGGGGAATGGACACTATTCATGTCGCTTCCTTTATATCACTGATTAGAGACAGTATGCTTTGTGAATGAGGTTGCTGAAAAGTCAGTTCTACATTTCTCAATACATAGTAACACTAGAGCTCTCATTATGTTAACTGACAAGGTACAGGGGAAGAACCCCCTCTGCTTGAGAGTGAAGAAGGGTTCCTTTCTTCATCACATGAACACAGGAGTCAAATTCTCCTCAGATTCATTTTTTTTTTCAAATTCAAGTGGCAGGACTAACTGCCATGTCATAGTATCACCCAACATGTTGTAGCTTGTGAAGGGCTCTGACTGACAGACAAAGTATATTTATTTTATAGGACAGTCACAGAATAATAATGGATTGGTGTTTGTGTACCTAAATGTTTTATTCTATTCATTTACACTAAGACAGAGATAACAGGGATACCCTGGGGATGCAAAACAATATAAAGGATTATGATCAGGTCTCCATTCAAGACCAACTTATTGTGTGTGTGTTGGAGAAGTGAATGCCAAGAAATTAGTGTGCCTGTCAGTCTCTTTTGTTAAGAATTCTAGACAAGTCCAAACATAATAGTAGGCCAATAGATCAAAATCGGGGATAGGTGTATAACTCTGTAGACAGTGGCACATACTCAGTACAGTAAACTCTCAGTTAACCAGAACTCAAGCAACCAGAACTCTCAACAAGCCAGGAAAAAAATCGAAGAAATACAGTAGTCAGTTTTTCATGTGTTGCACTTTCTGTTTTCCCCCTGCAGAAACATACCTTAAGTTTTTAGAGTTTTACAGTTTTAAAAAGGAAGATACAAATAAATTCCCTCTCTCCCCAACCTGAGAACAAGTCAAACCAAACAAGTCAAATCGCTAAAATGTCAACACTTGCTCCATACTCACTAGGTCAGTGTACATCAGATTGCACATTCTCCCTCTGATCTCTCACACACACAGTCTCTTCAGCTTTCATGCATGTAATCACTCACTCTTTCTCCCTCCAATCTCTCACACACTCTCTTCAGCTTTCATACATCTCTCCGATCTCAAGCACACAGTGTCTTTTGCTTTCATACATGCATTCATTCTCTCTCTTCCTCTCTTGCTCTCTCTCTATTCAGTTCATTCAATTCCAATCCACTCAGCATGCCATTGAAAACCATTCTGCCTGCCATGCTTTCTAGTAGAAATATACGTTTAAAATATTATTATAACAGCCAGGCTTTTGATTACTGTATTTCAGTATACAACCAAATCAATACAGTGTTTATGGTATAGTGGGTCTATGTTAAAACAACGAATGGAAGAAATTGCGAACGCTCCATTGAGCGAAAACTCAGATACTCAAAATTGCTATTGTGGGGGGCTGCACCCCCCTGCCCCCCCTAAAAGATATATTCCAACTCCGAGATCGCACTACAGTGAGGAAAGTGCAACTTTTCCCATCTTCACTGTACCGCAATCTCACAATAATGATTTCGAGTATCTGAGTTTTCGCTCAACGGAGCGTTCGCAATTTCTTCTGTTTGTTGTTTTAACATAGACCCAGTATAGTACAGGGCACAGTATTTGTCAGGTCTATTTTTAATAGTAACTCTCAAGTAACCAGAAACTACACTTATCCGGCATCTACTAATCCCCATGGGTGCCGGTTAACTGAGAGTTTACTGTATAATGAGGAAATGCCATTACAACAACAGGGGAATACCACATATCTCAGTACCAGTTTCTTGTGCACAACCTGAACCACTTGAAATGTGCAACAACACATATTTAAACCAAAAGTATTCTTTTGTATTTTTATTTTATATTATTATTATTATTATTATTTTGCTTTCATACCACTGCATTTTTCCATTATGAAATTTTTCTCAAACATTAAATCATAAAATGTTTCTTTGCCTAGCTGAATAAAGAAGTGTACATAATATGACCCTACACAAAAATATGTAATCAAACTAGCCCGTTCAAAATACCTGTCAATTACACTGTAATTTTCATATTTAATTCTTACCATTGATCAGACATATTATATTTTTTATAGTACTTACTATGTCCCTCTTGGGTCTATATCAAAACCGTGAAACCTCACATACATGAATATGGAAACATCGACACATATTAAACGAAGCGCGAAAACACCGAACGTTCTGAACCGCGAAATTCAAAATGTCGAATCGGCATAGTTGCCCAACCCCACTACCCGCTATATACTACCTACCCAAACAAAATAAATAATCCATGTACATACACTTAACAAAACCCTACTTCTAACTCTAAACTAAAGCTCACATATATTACTATGTATGCACTTACCTTAAACCGCATCATAACCCTAAGGTCCGTAACTATTGCACACTTACCGTAAGGAGCTATACCGGAGAAGGGCCAACTATGACGATGTAACATTTCGAATTTCGCACTTTAGGACGTTCGGTGTTTTCACGGTTCACTCAATATGTGTCGACGTTTCCGTATTCGCGCAATTGCGGTTTTGCGGTTGTAATAGGTAACCATCCCTCTTCTCTGCTACCAGAACTACAGCATAAGAAAGATGTTGTTTTTCCTACCTGTGACTTTCAATACTTTACTCCTGTTGTGCCAAAATTATACTTCCAATGCTTTCCAAACCTTGTCAGGCAAAAATATAGTATGTGTCTTCTCCTGTATAACACAAGCAAGATGATAGTCTATTAGTTTGTATCCACTGGCTTGAATTTCCATTTGCTTCTAACCAGGGAAAGAAGAGTTGCCACCAAGTTTCTCCTACTGCAATAAATCCAAAAGTACTGCAGTATACCAGATAGCTAGTTAGATTTCAGTTGCCTCCACACATCCTTTGAATGAACTCTGCACTACTGAATGTTCCTTTCTGATATTTAAAGCACTTACCTGCTCTCCCGCCACCATTATAAATCTTCTCCAAGCCGTCATTTTGCTAGGAACAGGATGACACCATGAAAACAACAGATTAAATTCCACTATCGCCTAGCCAAAGTTCCCCTAGTCAGAATGAATACTAGCATGGGCCTCACTTGAAAAGAGGCCACTGGTCTCGTGGGCTAATCTATTCAACAAAAGACAGATAATTAATAAATAGACTAAATACATTTGTCTCATTTTTACTTCTGTCATTGGTAGCAGAGAACTTTCCTGTTGAGTCTCATGTTCTTCTTTTAGCAGCTTTTCTCTTCTGTAGTAAATACATTCGAATCAACATGTGCAGCTCATTGCCTTTCCTGTATTCCACGCTGAGATCCTGCTTATATATATTAAGTAATACCCTCTGCAATCACATAAGTATATTATACAAAGGCTTCTGAACAGGCTTTGCAAGGGGCTCATGGTCTGTTTCTTCTGAACTTCTTTACTAAAGACATATTGATGCAATATTGTCTGGGCCTCATGTCTCTGACAGAGGCGGACAGTAAATATTTAGGGTTGCCACCTTTTCAAATGCCCAAAGTGGGACATTTTTGGTACAAACATCAGATTTAGTAGGACGAAACATACCCACAGCCAGTACAAAGAACAAAACTTCAATTATTTTCCTAAATAAAAGCTTATTCTTGAAGCATTTTAGTTGCTTATTTTGTTTCTTATAACATTTAGGTGTTCCAGATACAAAATAACTGTTTTCTGCAGCTATTACATAAAATATAGGAAATAATTTTGTCCTAAAATCTCAGGACATTTGCCATTTTTACAATTTTTTTGCAGGACACAACTACCCAAAGAGGGACTGTCCCTCGTAAAGTGGGACAGGTGGTAACCCTATAAATATTCCCTAACTACACTACTACCTCCTCTAAACCTTTAGCACCCTCCTAACTAAAATATCTCTCCAAACAGATGCCCATGTTACATAGGGACACAATTGGGTTGGGTTTTGCAGCTAGGCTTATAAAAACACTAGTGGTTGTTACCCTTATATATATACCTATGAACCTATAAATTCCTTACAACCATATACTCTATTTGTATATGAGCTTACCTCCTTTTTTCAGGCTCACAGCCTCTATACCATTATGACTGGCATCCATGTACAGCATAACTGTCTTAATCACGTCATTGTATTTTAATGTTGGCACATCTATAAGAAGTTTTTTTAAGCAATTCAAAATGCATTTCCTGTTCATAGTTGCTTTCTGAGCATTCTGAGCATGTATCTTTCTCTAGCAGTTTTCCTAACAGACATAATCATCTCATACATATTAGGTACAAACTTTGCAAGGCATCACATCATTATAAGAAACCGATGTAAATTTTGTATGTGTTTTGGTTTTGGCAATTGTACAATTGCTATTTTTTTCTATATCAAGCCTTGGTCACTCTCATGTTAAACTATGACTCATGTATTTCTGACTTTTCACTCATATTTAGTATGTACTCTTCTTTTACTTGATGTTAAATTTTATTAATCAATTTAGCAGCTGTACCTCTCTCCTCTATACACTTCTTGCAGCAAATCTTACAATAATAGATCATCAGTTGTGTTTCTAACACTTCCTAAGCCTGCACTTGTGTGCAACACCTCCTTGAAACATATCTGGTCCTGATAAAACTGCAGATGTAAGACTATGGAAGCAATACATTTCTAATGGTGTACTAAATATATGCAGTTTAGAGCTTATTTATTTCATTGATTAATTAGTTATATTTAAGTTGATGTATAAACATGGCTGCTTCTGTGAGTAAAGTATTCCGTGAGAAGGCAAAAGCCGAGGTACCAGAAACAGTAAAGGATTATTTTTTGCAGTCTTTGCTGTTTTCCATGTCTTTGTGTGTTTGGAATTTGGATTTGCAGTTTTAGCTGAGCTGTGTCATTTATCATGTCTACAAACGAAGCAGCATCGGGCACCTGGGGGTTCTCAAATGAACCAGAAGAGGTTCAATTTCATGGCAGTATGGAGGGATAGAGAAGAAAAGTTTGCTTCAAGTGATCCATGGACTTTTGGCCATAATGAATGCTCGGTTAAGTATGAAGAATTAGAAAAACTGATGATTAAGGAAGTTACTATGTTTTACGATTTAAGACTTTTAGAGAAATATGTCAACTCAAACATTACACCCAGGGGGTTAAGAGTTGAACAGTTGCCAGTGTATGACTTTTCTGATGATGAATCAGATCTTTTTTCCGAATGGAAGGAGATATCTTTGCAATGCACCTTAGGCTGGCTGAAATTGTTAATAAAGCGTAATGAGAGAGCGCTTACCAAGATATGGTCTAGCATTCTGGCAGTTCAAGAGGTGCTCATTAATGAAACTTCTGAGGAGTCATTTAATCATAATATGAAAGAGATTAAAGTCAGGGTATCCAAAATCGAGTTGGATGTTATTCAGCGTAAAAAGAAGAAATTTATTTGTGATTTAAATGATTACAAAACTGGTAAAATCTTTTCCTGGCAATACAGTCCAAGGAGGGGGCGTGGTCGATCTGGTTTCAGGAACAGCAAGACTCGCGGTGTGCGATATTCTTCGGTTTCATCTTCAGAAACAGTATCGGGTGGTAGGAAAAGTGTTTCCTTTGAAAATTTGAATGAAACCAGCCCTCAAGCAAGTAGTTTGAATGCCGCAGTGCCCTCTTCAAAGCTGAGTCCATCTCAGGGAAAAGGGCGTGGACGACGCTTTCAGGGAAAGGGAAGACAGCGGTGATATTGCCAGCATTTCACTATGAACAACAAGGTTTTTCTTGTGTAGATGCGAGTAAGGAACATGACTTTTTCTCTCACAATGATATGAATATAGGTGAGGACTTGAACATTATAAATTTAACAGACTTATCATTGAATAATGACATTAAGAATGTTTTGTGTAGAGGGATTAAGTTCATACCGACCTGTATTCTCTCTATGGCTGATGTCATTTTGGAAGTTAAAGAGTTTTGAAGAAAGTTACATTTGAGAGCTTTTTTAGCAAATAAGAGACTTGAGAGTTCATTGCTGGATATTTCTATACATGAAAATGAGTTGTTTAATATTTTTTCAGATGAAAATGTGTCTGATGAAACTGCCTCAGGATTTGAGTTCCATACAGGGTATGGGAGGTTTTCATTACCTAAGATGCCCCATGTGAATGAATTTGTTCCCCCTAGAACAACTACTAGTATTAATGTATTTGAAAGAACATTATGTAAACAAGTTGAAAGTGAATTTACTAGATATAAAAGAAGTAATAAGCAGTTTAATTTGTTTAAGGAAGAGTGGTTAGCTCTCTGTAAGTTGAGGGCTAAATGAAGAATATGTATTCACACAGTCTGACAAAGGGGGCAATTGGGTAATTTTGTTAAGAGAGAAGTATAATGCCATTGTCAATGGTTTACTATCTGATAGTAGTACACGTGAAATTGCCCACTAACCCTTTGTCAGAATTTAATACTGCTTTACTAGAGTTGTTAGAAAGGGGTGAACGTTTGGGATTTTTTGCCCCTGCTGATGTTAGAAAACTTTGTATCAAGTGTCCCAAGGATGTAAAATTTTTTATTATTCCAAAGATTCATAAGAATTTAAGGGACCCACCAGGATGACTTATTGTGTCGGGTAAAGGTGCTTACCTGCAAAATGTGGGTATCCTGTTGGACTCTTTATTAAAGAGTTATCTTTCCAAGGTACCCTCTCATGTTAAAAACACTAAGGAAATCTGTGATTTTGTACGGGGGACTCTATGGCAGGATGACTTCTATTAGGTCAGTGTTGACATCAAATCCCTTTACACTTGCATTAAAATCAATTGTGGACTAGAGGCAGTTTCTAAAAGTTAAGTGAGGGGCCCCATACGATGTACGTAATCAATTTGTTGGAATTTTGTTTAACTCTTAATTATTTTGAGTTTGATGGAAACATTTTTCTTCAAAAAGAAGGTACGGCTATGGGTGCATCATTTGCTCCATCAAACGCCATTCTTTTCATGGCAAATTTTGAGAATATGTTTTTGTATCCAACTGAGTTTTTTAGTAGTAAGGTAGTGAAATATAAAAGGTACATTAACGATTTATTATTTTCATGCAGTGGTGATCCTAAAGAATTTGAGGTGTTCATCACTAGTTTGAGGGGTAATCCATGTGGGTTGGACTTTACCTTCAACATTGATAGGAGAACATTGCAGTTTTTAGATGTGGAACTATATGTGGGCATGGATGGAAGGGTGCAGCATAAGCCTTTCCATAAAGCTACTGCTGTAAATAATTTTTTACATGCTTCCAGTATGCACAGTTCCCATCTAATCAAGTCTTTACCGCTAGGATAATTTAAGTGCATTGCAAACAATACTTCAGAAAAGACGAAGTTAAAATTTTAATTTGACCTTGTTAAAGAAAGGTTATATGCGCAGGGATATTCTTATGAGTTAATTAGAGAAGCAAGAAATAAGGTAGAAAAAGAATTTAAACTTCGAGTTCATAAAAAAAATCATGTTTACATTTGAATTGGAATACAATAGATGGGGAGAGAGATATGTATTCAGCTGATCATGTAGACAAACAGGATGATGTCATATTTTTTGTTAATAAATATTCAGGTTTTTCACCAATTTTAAAAATGTTGGTAAATACTCTATGGCCTATTATAAGTAGGGATGAAAACTTATGTGACATATTTCCTAAGAAGGTAGTTTTTCTCTCATAGAAGATTTCCAAATTTGAAAGAGATGTTAAGAACTAGGAGTAAAAGGAAGGAGATAATAAATGCAGGTGCTTATGCATGTGGGAGATGTAAAGTTTGTGAAAAAATCAGAAATTTGAATGGAAAGATGATCAATGGCAAGAGTTATAGGGCTATTGATCATTTTGATTGTAACTCCTTTGGAGTTATTTACCTGATCAGTTGTAACTGTCCATCACCAAAATGGTATATTGGACAGACTAAACGTAAGGTGAAATTAAGAATTATGGAACACCTTGGTGATATAAGAAATGGTAGGATGGATAGCCCCATAGCCCAACATTTCCATCTTAAGCATGAAGGTTTGGTTGATGGTTTCACTTTTAGTGTAATTGCTAGACCTTATGGGGTAGGGGCGTGCAATATTAATTTTCAACAAAGATTATTGAGAATGGAATCCAAGTTTATTATTAATTACAATACTCTTTATCCCAATGGCATGAATCTTGAAATATAGTTATATGAGCATTTTAGATGCATTTTCATAATATTTATAATATATGTGGTCTTATAAAATTTTGTTATTTTGACATATTTTGATAATAAGTTTGGGGTCAGTGGAGCTAACTATGAATTATGCAGCATGGGTAATGTAAAGATGTTAAAAAAATGTTTCAAAAATGTTTAAAAATGTTAAAAATTAAAAAAAAAAATTTAAATGTGAAATGTAAAGAGGTTGAATATCTATGTGTTTAAATATTTAATTATTTAATTGATTAATTAGTCATCATTAAGTTGATGTATAAATATGGCTGCTTCTGTCTCAGGTGCTTTTTTAGACTTTACTCAATCAACTATTTCTACTTTAACATCACCCATCAGAGCTACTTTTCATGCAAGGCATGGGCATGTTTGTCCTTTACAACACATAATTCTTTTGAACACATTTGTCTTTTATTTTCCACAACTTTGCACAATGGCTAATTCTACCATATCTTCTACAAAATTGACTAAAAGCTAAAGAGTGCACCACACCTAGTGCACAAGTCTTGGATTTCAACTGTAGAATATTTTCTGGACATTTCATGTCTCTGTCTCTGTCTGTCTTGGTTTCTGTTACTGTTGCAACATACTCTTACTCTATTTGTATTCTATTTTTATCGTATTTAGCTCACATCTGTACGTACTTCAGTTTCCTTAGATTTTTTATTTCACTTGTTTTACAAACATTTAAAGCTTCAAGAGGTCAGACCTGCTTCTCTTAAAAGCATGCTCCTTGTTTCATCACTTTGTATATAAAAATATACTCTTTCTCTTATTATGAGTCTTGTAGTGTACCAAATGCCCAGTCCTTGGTTTTATTCTTTAGCTCACTAACATAAGCATCAATAGTAGCTCACAAATGGTGAATATTTTTCTAGGCTCACAATAATTTATAAACTTCTAGCTATTCAATTCAACTCAGCTCATCTTTTATTGGCTGATAATTTCTTGTCCCCACAAAATAAAATGTATTAGAATTTATTAAATATACCTTCAAAATTTCTCAACCAAATGACATTGAAAATGTGATGTAGCACACTACCTTGTTAGGCTTTTTGTTTTCTTTTTGCATTTCAATCAGCAGTGTTAAGCTCATTTGCCTAGCAATGGGAGAATTTGAGTGACTACAGTTTGACCATCTCTTTGAGAATAATACTTCTGATCTTCAAGACATATCACCTCTTGAGAGCATACACATTTCTTCACTTCTGCAAATTTCTTTTTTTTTTTTTTCCAAATCTGCAAAACTGCTTCTCTACTTCGACACCACATGTTGTAAGACAATTTGCCAGAATGGTTTACAAACAACTTACTGAAGATGAGTTTCTGGCATTCAAGTGTAGTCAGACTACTTTCTAGACATAATGTGTTCTACATGACATGAAGTTTTCTGTAGCTAGACAATAATATATGCAAAGCTATTTCCCCATGAAAAGCAGTGCTACTAAAGCCTGGTTTCCATTATACTAGTTTAAATCAAAGGTAAGTGATCACTACATAAAGGAAGCATATTATGCAAATTGTGCTCCTTTTCTACATTTCATTTATACTTTTGAAGATCCCTATCATTTGTTATTTTCTGATAGACTCAGCTTATCACTGATATATAAGAGAACTAACCACCAAACCTAGACAAGGAAACAAATGCTTCAGTTATAACTGAAAGCCTTATATGTATGATGCTTAATCAGTGTAATTCTAAGCTTGAACACATTGGCAGATTAGGGATATTTAAGACATTCTGCCTATTTATGTTACCATATAAAACAAAAAGAACCTTTACTGCCTGATAATTTTTACTTAATTCCAATTACTTAGTAAGAGATTTATCAGTATAAACAAATTCATCCATCCATCCATCGTCAACCCCATTTCCCATTTTGCACATGGGGTTGGGGTGGAACTTCAACAACAGTAGAAACCAACAAATAAAATATAAACTAACAAATACGAAAAACAGTAAAAGTATAAAAAGTGAAGTGGGATTGTCAAAGAGATGAAGAAAGTAGACAAGAGTATAAGGAGATGAGGTGCATGGCAAAGAGAGAGGTGGCGAAGGCTAAGGATAAGGCGTATGAAGAGTTGTATAAAAGGTTGGACACTAAGGATGGAGAAAAGGACCTGTACCAATTGGCTAGACAGAGGGACCGAGCTAGTAAAGATGTGCAGCAGGTAAGGGTGATAAAGGATAATGAGGGAAACGTACTCACAAGTGAGGAGAGTATGTTAAGCAGATGGAAAGAGTACTTTGAGGGGTGGATGAATGAAGAGAATGAGAGGGAGAGAAGGTTGGATGATGTGTGGATAGCGAATCATGAAGTGCAGTGGATTAGCAAGGAGGAAGTAGGGATAGCTATGAAAAGGATGAAGAACGGAAAGGCTGTTGGTCCAGATGACATACCTGTGGAAGCATGGAGGTGTTTAGGTGAAATGGCAGTGGAGTTTTTAACTAGATTGTTTAATGAAATCTTGGAAAGTGAGACGATGCCTGAGGAATGGAGAAAAAGTGTTTTGGTACCGATTTTTAAGAATAAGGGTGATGTGCAGAGCTGTAGTAACTACAGAGGAATTAAACTGATCAGTCACAGCATGAAGTTATGGGAAAGAGTAGTGGAAGCTAGGTTAAGATGGGAGGTAATGATTAGTGATCAGCAGTATGGTTTCATGCCAGGAAAGAGCACTACAGATGCGATGTTTGCTCTGAGAGTGTTGATGGAGAAGTACAGAGAAGGTCAGAAGGAGTTGCATTGTGTCTTTGTGGATTTAGTGAAAGCATATGACAGGGTGCCTAGAGAGGAGTTGTGGTATTGTATGAGGAAGTCGGGAGTGTCAGAGAAGTATGTAAGAGTGGTACAAGATATGTACGAGGGTAGTGTGACAGCAGTGAGGTCTGCGGTGGGATTGATGGATGTGTTTAAGGTGGAGGTGGGATTACATCAAGGATCAGCTCTGAGCCCTTTCTTATTTGCAATGGTGATGGACAGGTTGACAGATGAGATCAGACAGGAGTCCCCATGGACTATGATGTTTGCAGATGACATTGTGATCTGTAGTGAGAGTAGGGAACAGGTGGAGGAGACCCTGGATAGGTGGAGATATGTTCTAGAGAGAAGAGGAATGAAGGTCAGCAGGACTAAGACAGAATATATGTGTGTGAATGAGAGGAAGGATAGAGGAATGGTGAGGATGCAGGAAGTAGAGGTGGCGAAGGTGAATGAGTTTAAGTACTTGGGATCAACAGTTCAGAGTAATGGTGAGTGTGGAAGAGAGGTGAATAAGAGAGTACAGGCAGGATGGAGTGGGTGGAGGAGTGTCAGGAGTAATTTGTGACAGACGAGTACCAGTAAGAGTGAAAGGGAAGGTCTACAAGAGGGTAGTGAGACCAGCTATGTTGTACGGGTTGGAGACAATGGCATTGACAAAAAGGCAGGAGTCAGGGCTTGACGTGGCAGAGTTGAAGATGTTAAGATTTGCACTGGGTGTGACGAGGATGGACAGGATTAGGAATAAGTATATTAGAGGGTCAGCCCAGGTTGGAAGGTTTGGAGACAAAGCCAGAGAGGCAAGATTACGTTGGTTTGGGCATGTGCTGAGGAGGGATGCAGAGTATATTGGGAAAAAGATGCTAAGGATGAAGCTGCCAGGTAACAGGAAAAGAGGAAGGCCTAAGATAAGGTTTATGGATGTGGTGAGAGAGGATATGCAGGTGGTTTGTGTGACTGAGCAAGATGCAGAGGACAGGAGGATATGGAAACAGTTGATCTGCTGTGGCGACCCCTAACGGGAGCAGCCGAAAGAAGAAGAAGAAGTAAAAATATAAAAAGTAGCAGGAAAGAGGAAAGTAGATATTACCTACACATTACTAACAGATATACAGATCATTCAACCCCTGCTACTAATATATATATATTTCTTTTTTTACTTTGTTTGTAATCTCCCATCTTTTTTAAATATGTGGGGAATACATACTTTTTTTCTTTCTTTCTTCCCTCACGATAGTCCAGTAGACATGTTTAACTGACAGCTCTTTTGGTCAGTTAAAGCTTGCTGTTAACATTAAAAGGCATTGCTCGATGAGAGGACACTATATATGCTTGGTCTTGGGCTGCTTAGGCTTCAATGCTGTTTAAGCCACTAGTGAATTTTTCTTTTATTTTGTGTGCAGTCTCATATCTTTTTTAAAGATGTGGAGAACACACACTTTTTATTTTGTTTTCTGGTGGTCTAGTGGATTAACTTGACTAGTGGCTGCTAAAATTAAAAGGCATCATTCTGCAAGGGGGCACAAGTGAGCAGACACTTCTTTGTGTCACTGTGTCATTGGGTCAAATCTAGTACACACGATTGTTTTTGAGTGATTCCATGATCTCATGTTCCTGGGTGAATGCTGAGTATTTATATTCTATAGTACTATAAGTTCATTATTTACAATCTGGGTGAATGCTAGGATCCATACGCTACACTATTCTAAGTATATTATTTCACATTCTGCAATTTGAGATATATATATATATATATATATATATATATATCTGTACATACACACACGCGCACACACACACACACACACACACACACACACACACACACACACACACACACACACACACACATACACTAAGCTTTTTTTTTTCCTGTTACTGATATTTAATTGTTGCATGATTCTTGTTCTTACAGATTTGAGTTCAACTTATTTTCATCTCATATACTTTTGGATGTTTTAGATAGTTAGGGCCTTCAACAACACAATACAAATTTAGATCATATCTTCTCACAAAATCTTTGCTGCCTGTGGCCCTTATGGACAGGGGCAGTCTGTAGCTCCCTAAGGCACAGGCATACCAAAGCCATTCTAACCTGTGGCAATTGATAGTTGGGAAAATTGGGGCATGAGTGGCTGGGCTTAAAAATGCTCTAGGGCCGTTAACCTAGTAACCTTCTATGATCCTATAATGATATTAGCTTTACACTAATGTACAGACCACCTTTAACAGATTGTGCCACTCATTCTGAATAGTATACCTTGATTCTTTACTGCATCACAGGAAACACATATTACTTAGAGATCTGAATTACCCTAAAATTAATGAGATAAATTACTCTTCTAGATTTAGAAAAGAAACAGAATTGCTTGATATTATATTAATGAATGCATTTCCACAATGATTAAAAAACCTACTATAGATGTTAGTATACTACATTTATTATAAATAACTGTGTAAGTTTAATACCAAACATTAAATATTTGCCCTCTGGGTAATTCTGATCACAGTGCAATAGCATTTGAAGTTTTATCTTTGAAAACTATTACATCTCATTTTAGCAAGAACTTTGAGTATAGATTAATATATTTTGGTGAGATAGTTAATTCAGTTTCAAGTATCAACTGATATGATATTAATTGACAATTACTTTGGTTACATATGTCAAGAAACAAATCTGACAAAGTTCATTAATGAAATAAACTTTATTTTAAAAAAACACCTTTTATACATTACAAGGAATACCAAACCTTAAGAAGTAAACACATTTGTCAACAACTTTAATAAAATGTTTAAATTACATTGTGAGAAAATAAAACTTGAAACCAGATTGGCTGATGAAATAAAAAATATATGTTAACTATATAAATTCCATAACAGGTGCCAACAATCAGATCTCTGTCACAGTTCATAATAACATTTATTATAAATCCTTACTGATACCCATTGAATTTAATAGTTATTTTGCTGATTGTATTAACAGTCCAAAGTTTGACTTTGATAAAGTTCTACTGTTGGTTCCTACAGATAATACCATCTTCCCCAACATTTCTAAATCCTTAATTATAAATGCATTAAATAGGACCAGCAAGAAGGCATCTATTGGCTCATAGAATATTCCTTGCACTTGGATTGCCAATATTTGAAATAATTTAATTAACATACTTTATACAATTTTCAGATCTGCGGTGGTGCAGTGGTAGCATCGTTGCCTCACAGCAAGAGGTTCTCCCGTTCGATTATCGGCTGGAGTGCAGGGAGTGCCTTCTGTGTGGTGTCTGCATGTCTTCCCCGCAGTCGAGTGGGGTTCCGAAAGACATGCGTGAATGGGCGTGCCTTCGTTGAAGGTTGGGAGTCGAGCTGGCAACTTGGCACCATAAAAAATCTGCTGCCAATCATTAGTGGACCGGAGTTCTGCTGTGGCGACCCCTAACCAGGAAAAGACAAACAAACTTTATACAATTTTCATTGGTTTATTGAACAATGGATCAGTTCCCGAAGCTTAGACATGATAGTATGTAACTCCAATACTTAAAAAATGTAAGTATATTTCAGCAATAGGAGCTACCAACAAATAAGCTAACCATCTTTATTCCGTAGATGTTTTGAAAAATGGCTAGTTAAGTTATTGTTAGATATAACATTCAGTTCCACAAAAATTGATTTATGGCAATATGGTTTTGCTACTGGTAGATTCACATTGACCAAATCTGGTCAAATTTTATGAACATAGTCCCACTGATATAGATTAAGGATTAACTACAGCTGATGCTTACCTTGATTTTACCAAAGTGTTTGATACTTTGCTACATTATTCTATATACAGAACTTTACTGAAGTATAATTTAACCAATTTCTAATTAAATGGAATAGCAACTGATTGACTTATGATACCCAGTGTGTTTTCATAAAAGATGTTTGATCAGATTTTTTGCCTGCTCTTCGTGGGGTTCTTCAGGAATCAGTGCTAGATCTTTTTCTTTGTAACAGTTTTCATTACATCAGTTATTCTGGGTAAATAAATATGGAAAGGATTGTAAAATAAGGTTTATAATAACATCCAGTGATAAATTACATTTTGTTAATGCCTTTCTATGTGACCTTTGTGTATGGACTAAAGAATATGGGCTATATTTTTGTTAATGCCTTTCTATGCGATCTTTGTGTATGGACTAAAGAATATGGGCTATACTTTTGTTAATGCCTTTCTATGTGATCTTTGTGTATGGACTAAAGAATATGAGCTATATTTTAGTACTGATAAATGTAAGGTACTGTATTTTGAAAATTCCCATCTAAAACAGTTCTTGCATTTGGGTGAAATACCTTTAGTTGTGGTTGGTGATTTTAAGGACCTCAGTGTTACTATTAATGGCATCTTGTCTTTTGATATACCTGTCAGGTTTATAAGAATTTGGGCTTTTAGCAATGTGGGTACTATACTTAAGTCACTGTTGTTTAGAGATGAGTGCTAGATGGTATAACTACATGTAACATATATACAGCCTTTATTTGAATATAACAAATTTTGTATTTAAACAAAAAAGAATTACATATGATAGAACTGTGCAATATTCATTTATTAAACAGATTTAGACTTTTAAGACTATAAACTATTCTGACAGATGCAATAAACTTAAATTGTACGCTTATTTTTATAGATACTTCTGTGGGAAGGCTAACATTGCCTAGAAAACTTTTAACATTAATTTTTGCAGGCTTTATTACATCTACACATTTATCATAATTACTAATGTCTTAAACACAGTAATATTAATTTCTACTTACCCAAACACAAATCTTCTTTGAGAAAGAAGTAAATATATTAATATAACCATTCTGAACATGTGGAATACACTTCTACAATTCATAAGATTATCTAATAATTTAAGAAACTTTAAAGAAGACTTAAATAATTGGATTAAAGATGATACATCTGCTTTCACCTGGAGTAATCCATTACTGAAAAGATGAAAATAAGTATTTTGTTGCACTTATCTTGAAAACTGTTAACAAATAAGCCCATAAGGTAAAATACCACAAAACCCAATGTACTGGTCATAGGAGACTCTATAGTGAGACACACGGATGTTTTACCAGTTTCTTAAGTTATTTGCTGTTTTTTCTGCACTTTATAAAAACAATGTACTGTCTACCATTGCTTTAAGTAGTTAATTGCACCGTATTACATTGCATCTGATAGTTGTAGGGTTATTGCAGCTAAGTTTGTATGGTCTTGTTACACTTCGGCTCAAAACCAGCCATTCTACATTAAGAAGATTTTTTTCTACAGTCTTGTAGCAGAAGTGTGCTGATCTAACCTGTCTGAGTTGGGGATTGTTGGTGGAAAGCTTATTGTGTGCTTTCCTGATTGGAAGTTAGTTAAAACTTGTTCCTCTTTGCACGTATTTATGTCTTGTGTTTGCAGTTGGCATTTCCCTGTATAAACACAAAAACCTCGAAGCTCAGTTTTTCCCTAAACTGTCAGTGAAACCGTTCCAAGTCTTTCTGCTGCTGTACAAGCAACTCACAAGCAGTGTTGCCTTATTGATCAACCCTAGCCTATATAAATTATTGGTCCCTCTTGTAGTCTTGGAGCAACTACAACAGTCCTTTCAAATTAACCCATTATCTTCCCTAATAAAACATATAGTAAGAGCCTGCTATCATGGGCGGGCAGTTTCCCATCATCTCTGTGGCCAGCCTGATGGGCATAGGGCATCCTGAGGCCATGTAGAAATTTCCTCATGTACACTGGCAACCATTTACACCTGAAACAAATACTTTATGTGACAGATGTAGTTACACAATGAAACTAGAGGCAAGACTCTCACATATGGATAAACTGAATGCCAAACAGGATGTCAGGACATACACATCTCTTCCCACACTAAATAAGGACGCAATATATAAACCCACATATGCAGAGATACTCACTAGAAACTTACCAAAAGACCAGAGGCTTCCCAAATGTAAACCACTTACACACACAACAATTCAAAAACAATCACAACACATAATAACACACACCAGCATCTTAACAAATAAGCCCATAAGGTAAAACACCACAAAACCCAATGTACTGGTCATAGGAGACTCTATAGTGAGACACATGGATGTTCCCCTCACCAGGCTTGATAAGGAGTGGGTTCAGTTCACTGCCTGTCAGATGTTAGGATCCATCAAATCACTGAAGCACTCAATCATTCATCCACAAGCACCAGTATGTCTCTGTCACACTCCATGTGGGGGTGAATGACTTGAGACCAACCTCTCTGGACTATATGAAGAAAGACATGACTGAGCTCTCAGATTATGTGTCACAGGCAGGTATAAGCTTAGCCATTAAGTAGCATTCTACCTTCTCCAAGGATGATGCCACAGTACTAGCAAAAAAATGATTGACTTTAACAATTGGCTAAGCTTATGGTATCAGTCCAAGGAGATCCATTATCTGTCAGCATGGGAAGACATAGTCGACAGACCACTCTGCTTTGCCAATGATGGTCTGCACCTGTCTCTTCTAGGCTTTCAGATACTGGCAAAATCATTAGGTATCCCTAGTGTATTTTTATTAGGCAGTGTCAAAATAACCAACCTCCCAATGTAACAAAATCCTCTGTAGATAAACTTATCTACTGCTGCTTAATGCTAGGAGTCTAAACAAAAAAGTGCACTGCCTGGAAGCACTCATCACTTTGGAAGATGCTGACATCCGTCCAGTCACTGAGACATGGTTCAAAGCCACAGAAAACACCCCCTCATCCAGGGCTACAACACCTTCAAAACATTCAGTCCACAAACTGAGCATGAAAGAACCAAGAGAGGTAGTGTATCCATCTTCATTAAAGATAAGTACTCTGTGTTCAATTAACCATGGTCAAGACCCCGTACCACATCATACCTAGCAATAGGTCCCCCACCATGAACCAGGAAAAACATATCGCATACCTGGACTTCCATATCACTTGTCATACAGCCTAAACCCCTATTCATGGGTGATTTTAATTATCCTACCATCGGCTGGGAAACATACACAACCACTAACATGCTGGCTCAGAGGTTCTTGGACTTTGTCAATGCAAATGCTCTGGAACACCTAGTCAGCACACCCATGAAGGGCTGAAATGTCCTGGACATAGTACTCACTAGCATGGGAGAGCATTGCATGCCCCCCATCATTTGATGGCCTCCCTGGTAAGATCAGACCATAAATCAGCCTCTATCAATGTAATTATAGGGCCAGACACCCCATCAAGCTCAAAAATGCTTACGAATTTTTCCAAGACAAATTACCTTCTACTAAACAATAGTATGAGATGTTTCAAAGCCCTCTTGAAGATAGATGACATGGACTCCTACGCAAAGGTGTACACCAACACCCTTATGACTACTTAAACAGTTGTATAGAATTGGCTGTACATGACCAGATAAAAAAACAGGTCTTGCTGAGAAAACAAGCCACCCTGGTATCCCATATTATAAACAGGCTATACAACAAAAGAAAGAAACTAATGTGCAATAACAAAATGGCACTGGCTCATCAGTGGAAGAAATCCCTATCTAGCTTGAACACACAAATTACAGATCTTGTCAATTCCTCCAAAACTAATTATGAAGCAAAAATAACCTCCCCAGCTAAGGATAATCACAAGACGTTATTTAACTATGTCTGAAATCTAGAAGGGAATGCCCAGCTATGCGTTGAACGTGTTGTTGGATGACACCACTCATACTCAGCTGGAGGTAATAGCCAAACTGCTAGCTGACAGATTTGGAGGAAACTTCATCTGCCCCTCCCCATCCCCACCTATCATCCCCCAAAGTACAACTGCCACTATTCTTCAGCCTATTATCTCAAGAGAGCAGGTCATCTCCAAGTCCAAAAACGCAGCATCAGTGGGACCAGACAACATTCCAGATTGCCTTTAAACAACTTAAAACATGACCAAGCAGACCCACTTGGATCCCAGTTTAACCACAGCTTTCAGACTGGTTATGTTGTGGCAGAATGAAAGACAGCAACAGTAATCCCTCTGCATAAAGGGGGACCATCAACTGACCCTGGGAATTATAGACCTATAAGCTTGACTAACCTCAACTCCAAGGCCATTGAAAGAATAATTATCGACTTTATCAACAAGAACATAGGTAAACAAACTCTAGAGCCAACACAGTTCAGATTTATTAAGGGTAGATCATCCCTGTTAAACCTAGCTGACTTCTTCAAGAAAGTCACCAAGGGCCTGGAGGGAAAGACAGTGCATACTGCCTACCGTGACAAGGCATTTGACACAATCCCCAACTCAGCTACTAAAGAGAAACTCTCCCAATTGGGAATTAACCCCTACATCACCTAATGGGTAGCCAATTGGCTCATTGACAGGACACATACATCAAAGTGGGTGACTTCACCACTAGTAAAAGATCAGTTACCAGTGGCATACTACAGGGTTCTTTGATGGGGATTTTATTGTCTGGAACTTATTTCTCAGAAGTCCCGGCAAACATAGATGGCCTGTGGCTGATCAGGTTTGCTGACGATTGCAAACTGGGAGCAATCAATGAGTCCCTCACCAATACTAATATACTACAGAAAATTTTCATGCAGTCAAATGATTGGTCCCAAATCCACAGATTAAAGATAAATGTAAAAATGCATTATCCCTGTGAATTACATTATAAACAGCACCCCCCAAGTGTAGATCCAGTGGTACATGATCTGGGTACTTAGGTTGATAGCAATCTGAACTTTGACTACATGTGTCCACAGTGGACAGGAAATCCTTCTATATGGCACATCTTATAAGTAAAGGCATCACTTCCAAAGGATGTTATAATTCCATTATATTCGGCCCTCATCAGACCAATAATTGAGTACAATGCTCCCTTTTGTATGTACCTCAACAGACACCCACAACAGATGGAGACACTATTTCTCACCAAGAAAATACAGGGTACACAAAACATGTCCAACTCAGAAAGACTAAGAGCCTTGTCATTGTACTTTGTCTCCTACAGGCTGTTAAGGTGTGACCTGTGCCTGGCTTACAGGGCAGTCTCTGACCAGGCTATAATGGGAATGCTACACGTTCATAAATCAAACTGGATGAGTGTTACTTGCTCCAATAATGTTAACCAAGCCTCTGATATGAACAAGTCATGCTGGAAACATAGATGCAGCTCCCAGAGACTGCCACTTCTCTTGAACAAGTTTCCCATTCATGTGAAATGCAGTGCCCCCTGACCCTCTTCAAACACAACCTAGATCAATGGATGGGTGACCACAAATTCATACGTGAGGTGACACCCATGTCTTTCATTGACAGAGGCAGTCGGTATTAATTACCATAGACTCCTACCTCTGTGAACTTCAGTCACCTAAATATTAACAATTGCGGCAACTGAGGACAAGTATGGTTGTGCTTATAAGGGCTCTAGGGCCACTACCCTAGTAACCTCCCATGAACCTATGAACCTAGAGCCTGTATATTTAATCCTTACTTTATGGAGACAGCATTCTTTGAATGGCCCTTAATGGCGGTTAACTTACATATGAACTTATGAACCTAATCTCTCAACTTGAATTCAACTTCAATCCAATTACAGTTAAGACTGTTAGGAAATTAGTGAACAAATTTAAAGACAATGCAGCAACTTCCATGGACAGTCTCCCATGAATCTACCTAAGAAAATTACATAACAGCATAGCATATTCATCAACACTAATCATTAACAGAGGACTAAAGAATAATCTTTTCTATCAATTTGGATGTAATCAAAAATTATTCCCCTGTTTAAAGAATGAGAAAGACATAAAGTGAAGAACTTCAAGTCAGTTTCTACATTACGCCTACTTTCAAAGACAGTATACAATAAACTAACAACAACAAACATAGATTTTGTCATAGCCATGGTCCTCAAACAGCTAGAACATATGCAAATCCCACTTCATTGTTCCTCTGCGTGGTACTAACTGTCAAAATATTTCAACAATTATTAGTGCCATGCTTCAGATATACCTTTAATTTCTTTAATGCAGTGTTAGTCTATTTGTGCAAAATCTACCTTAAGCACCTCATCTACTTCCCACCTGGGAATTACACCTCTACTCACTTACTCCTACCATTTCTGTGTAAGCTAGTCCATAAAACCACCTCTCCCATATATTCTTCTCTTTTATCTACATATCCCAGGCAGTTTATATTTAGTATGAAAACAGTCTTAACTTTCAGTAGGTATATAATAACTCATCAGGCCAGATTCAATAAATCCTATAGTAAGTGTATTCAAGAACATTCCTACCAGATTTTTTTGTGCTTTCTAGTCACTCAGAAAGATTACACTAAGTGTACATGTAGTCTACACTTTGTGGTAACGTTTATGAATCCCTGTTGATATTTAAAGCTGCAAGAAAATCAGTAAGAAAACTAAAAATAGGAGGAATAAGGTGTGAGTTATGCCTGTGTTGTCTGTTCACTCAGAACAGGGTACACTTAGTGTAGGCATTATTGAATCTCAGGGATCATGTAATTTCTGACCTATTATGTCACAGATGTTGCTCTTAAAAAAATCTGTATATGTTATTACAAATGTGCTCATATAAATTCTGTGTATGTTATGTCATTATTTCTATTAACTGATTTTACTTGTACTAACAAACCTTTAAATGTCTCCTCTGAAAAAAAATGGGTGATGTCTAGCATGGCCAATACAGTCAACAAAATTTAAGTAATATAAGTCAATATGCATCAGGCTGGCCTGATGATGTCAAAGAAGAAGTCTCACCGTAAACATCAGCAGCTCATAACTTCATTACCAGGTTCAGTGAAGAAGGACAGCCATAGCACTAATAAAGTAACAAGTAAACAGGAGTCACCCCAATTCATTATGAAGATTAAGAGCATTTCTATTACTTATCAAGCCTCCACTAGAAATGGGGGATTCAGACCAAGCAAAGAAACTTTTGATTACTACTGAATAGTCCAATTGGGTGTCACGTATTGAATCCTGATGACGGTTCCACGTTAATGTCAATGTATGCTGGTATCATGGAAAAAGGGAATAAGGGGCAAGACATACCCAAAACAAACTTCAAAAAAGTAGCCTGTTGCTGTTGAGGGAAGGTGATGTTTGTGATGTTGGCAGCACACATTAATAAATAAGATGCCAAAGGGTGAGTGTGGAATGAATGGACTGACTGGGTGCCTTTGACAGATGTCTGGCACCGCATCGTGAAACCAAACATCTTACTAATGTGACAACAACTGGTTTTGTCTATCCATTTCTCAACCCTGTAAGTGGAAATTAATAGGCATATGGAGACTGGAGAAGTTGTAAATCATTTAAACTCAGTAGGTGAAAAGAAATACAAAACAACAACAAAACATACAAATGTAAAATCAGGGGAAATGCACATAACATACAATATAGTGATGGTACACATTTGTTAAACAAGTAGGTCCTCTGGATACACATTCGTTTTCAGGTGTGACCCAGGAACAATGTCTGGTTAAGTGACTTGCTCAAAGTCACACATTAGCGAAATGAAGGCTGAGGGAATCAAACCCTGTACTACAGGAACCACAGCTCACAGCCTTAACCCACTGCACCAACTGCCAGATCCAGATGCATCCTTGCTCTTACATTTAAAGAGTTAACAAATTATTCATATGCCTTTTACTTGTAACCTGTCAAAACAGAAAGAACCTTTTCCAAAGAAATAACTTGCCTGATCAATTAGCATTAATATTAGGCTCCAGGAGTGAAATTAATAGTTTGGAGGCACAACCATATATGAAGTATTACAAGGACAAAGTAAGGATATGGATAAGCTTACTGAAAATAATCAAAAATCAGTATATTCTGACACTGAAATAAATACAGCTAGGAATAATAAAACAGAAAACGAAGAAATGTATATTTCAAAAACAGTGATGATTTGTACAAGACAGTGGCCAAGAAGCCTTTAAAGAAATAAGGAAGAGACTGTAACATTTTATTATATAAGTGTGGGCTACCTTTATGATATTTTTGTTGATCTAAAATGCACAGGATAATGAAATGAAAGATGAAGGGACAATAGAACAGATGTAGAAATAAAAGGTAGAGGCAGAATTGGAAATGTTTTTAGTGCAAAATATTATGCTGTAAAAGCCTGAATTATGAATATTGGGGAATAAAATTCAGAAAACACAAAAGATCAAGCCTCAAAGGATTGAAAATTATCACTATGAAACACCAATTCAGGAAAACAAACATAAGACAGTGAACTCCAGTAACCCCATGCTACCCCATATAGACATGCTGTAGGTGGATTGGACACTCTAAATTGGCCCTAGGCGTGAGTGCATGCATGTGTGTGCCTTCTGTGGAAGGTTGGGCACTGGGTTGGCAACTTGACACTGTAAAACTCCACTGCCAATCATGAGCGGACAGGTGATCTGCTGTGGTGACCCCTAACAGGGAAAAGCCGAAAGAAGAAGAACTACTCCAAGACCAGACTTCTTTGGATTAAAAACAAATTATGTCTTGAATGAAATGCTTTGTTAACTACTATTCCATTATCATTAACATTTAATAATGATGCTTTTCCAATATTTGTGCCCCATTGCTGCTTTGGCTTCCTCTGCGGGTATTGCCTAAAGGAAGGAAGGGCAAGTGGGGAATGCTACATTAAACCTGTATTACCTGTTTAACAGAGGCAGTCATAATGGCTAAGCAGAGGAGTTTTAGAGCATAGTTAGCAACCAAAAGTATCACACATTCTGGTGACAGGTCTTTTATATCCCCCTCCCCCTCCACAAGCATGCTGATGTCTCCAGTTTTGGCTGAATAAGCCATGATATGTGTCCTGTGTGAGGACATACCCTCAACAGGCCCTAGGGTAGCCACACTTCCTCAGCTTACCATTATATTGTAGCCTGCTGATCTTCTCTGAGCCCAGACATTCCCAGGACTCAAGAGATCCACTCAACATGTACCCAGCATGCATGTTGCTTTCTGGATGACCATATATCTCTCCTTCCTCCTGCTCCATCAAGTACCTAACCTGCTACTCAAGAATCAAGATTCATTCACCTAGGCCACAGTTAGGGTTTCATCACTGTACACCATCAACAACTGGTCTTACATGCTTTCTATCTTTGTTTTTTTTATCATTGGCAATTCAATTATATGTAGGAAACACATTTCAAACTCCTGTCCGTGCCTTTTGCATTTATGCGGCTATTTCACTGTCCTTTCATTTTCATTTCATCAGCACAAAACTAGACTGCAACCAACATAGATACCCGCTAACTTAACTATAGAGGCCTTGACTATGAACAAGTTGTTAAATCCAGGGCCAAGGTGAAATGGCACTGTGAAAAGTGTGAGAACAATGCAAATATATGTTTCAATATGGAAACATAAAACATTTCAGCTCACCAGTATGTGGTAATAATCAAATCGACAGGAAAACAGAGAAAGTCGATCTGTTGTGGAAGGAGTAGTTAGGAGACATAGCAATTAAATGATACTAATATGCATTGAGAATGACAAAGCTGTGGCCTACACTAATTTAATTAGGCCAGAACATTTTATATACAAGCTAAGAAATAATTAATGATTGATTAATATCAGGCTGTATCCTGTCATTCTGCAAGCAGCTTAACATACTGCCTAAACTACAGAGCTCAGGGGATTAAAGCTAATGAGCTTCATTCTGTAGTCATGGCTCGGTTGGATTCCCTTACCCTCAACCAGTATGCATAACAACTCTGAGCAAAGCTCTTAACCAAACATGCTGACAAGTTGCTGTTTGAAAATAGGAACTTGTGCTTACCTCATTAACAAACAGATTACATAGAAATAAAAGCTAGGCATGAAGTAATCTTTACAAAGTATTCACTGCAAGCTGGCACAAACAGTTGCCAGTTTTACCAGTAAAAGTACTAACATTTGGGTAACAGTAGACCACCTCCCTTCAAAGGACTGTGCCTTAAATGATTATGGAATTGACACATCCACAAAAACAAAAAGAATTTCCATAGGCTTTCTCTGTAGCACAGAGGTCTTGGCTCTGACTACATACCAAATGAACTGGGCTCAACCAGCAGGACATTGGAAGAGATGGCTGGGCAGGGGAGTTATGGGAGTTACCATGTGGTGCTGACGTCCCCATTCTTGGTGGAAAGAACTGGCCGAGAGGCTTCTATATTTGAGATTCAGGGGGTGCAACACTCTAGTTAAGGGTGATTGGGACACAGCAGAGAATACCTTTTCTATGTCAGATGACAAAGCAGTATGAATTGTGCTATGTTTTCAGAATAATAAGGAAATGTTAGGAACATTCGAACACTGTCCCCATCCCCTGGAATGGCATCCGTGATCCCCAGATCAGGCCTCCCTCTCCTAGTGCTGATAAATGATGAGTTATGAGAATAGCTAGTGGACCAATAAAAGATAGGCTCTTGAACATCACAGGGGCAAAAACCAAAACATTTTAAAAGTCAAAATATACTCCTTTACATACATGTGTGTCAATTAGACCCATACTTATAGCAGTATGCAGAGAGGAATCTTGAGTATCTTGCCTAAGACAAATCCATAAAATCAGACTTGTTCAAAACCAATACATCAAAACCACAAGCACTTACAGCACAGTTTAAATCTAGGTCAATTATACAAAGTGCATCTGAATGAAAAAGTGCTCAAGCATGCCAAAAGCTATGAAGTACGTAAATGTAGCTCTAAAACTGTGCCTTTGTAAAAAAAAAAAAAAAAAAAAGAGAAAAACATCCTTATTGTCTTACTTGTGTAACACATTTGTGATTATATTTAGTGACAGTTTATATCATAATTCGACAAATACTATTCCCCAAAACATGATCTGTACATCTCAGAGTACAGAAAATACATAGGCTATCAGACATAATCTAAGACTTCATAGAAAGAGTTCTGGTGAATTGTACTTCAGTGGTGTGAATGTGAAAAATCATGATTCCAGAACTGTAATTGTATAGGCGGTCTTCCTATGATTACAGTTTCATATATCCCTCCACTCCGTACACTAACAACCAATACAACATTGTCTCTACCCTGTTAATGATATATCATCTCACTCAAAGGCAAACCATCACATAATAAACAAATAATGACAAACAATACACTGCTGAATATTCAGATGTCTTTTTTCCTCATAATTCTTCCCAGGGTATTTTCCATGTAGCTGTCCCTACATATTCAAATGACTTAGAAAAATACTGCTTTCAGTACTGTGACTTAGAAAGATACTAATTCCACTAATAAGAAACATAGTTTGAGCATCTATTCCTGTTAGTTAAATACTGCAACATGTCTTCTGTCTTCTGAATCATGCAAACCTATACCAAAGTTGAGAAAATGTGATCACAGGATGCTTAATGCACCATCATACTTAACTCATTTACTTTTATAACATATATGCAGTTACATAGTTATCCAGTATAATCTCTAGATGAAGAAATATAGGAAGTTCAAGGCTGCTGGGTCTTGTGACCATTACACCTGGCCAGCTCCCACCCTAGAGTGTACCTTCCCTCTCAAGGAGAGCTATACCAATCCAGCCCAAGGTGAATTTATAGATTCATAGGTTCTTAACTAGTTCCAGGCTATTGATCTGTGATAATCTTAAGAAGCCTAGCTTTACATGCCCATGGTAGCTTTTAGCCTAATAGTTTGTGTGTGAATAACCCAGAGACAGGCAGTATAAGGACACAGT
Source organism: Protopterus annectens (assembly GCF_019279795.1). Lineage (NCBI taxonomy): Eukaryota > Metazoa > Chordata > Ceratodontiformes > Protopteridae > Protopterus > Protopterus annectens. Next base: position 987,396,646 of record NC_056739.1, on the reverse strand, counting down.
GGAACATTTATATGTTTACCCTATCCATGAGGGACATGGTGATAAACCATAGGTGAATTTGTGGTTACCCATTCTTTTATCCAAATTACATTGGAATAGAGGAAGAAAAATACTTTTCTTTGTGTAGCCTGGAAGACAGTTCCATAGAAGTGGTACTCTCTGTTCTATTTATTTTGCAAAAAGAGATTGAGATCTCCTGGGTGGGTCTTCATGTTGCCATTGAACTTGCGAATGTCTGATAGGTCTGTTGCCTCTTAGCAATTTTGGGATAATCTGCATAGTTTTTAGGCCCTTTTTTTTCCAATTCTGACAAGTGTTTGGACAGGTACATACTGAAAGGGGCATTATACTCAATGATCAACCTAATGAGTGCTAAATACAGTGGAATGATTACATATCTGGATCAGGATGCAATACTCTTAAATATAAGCTGCACAATGAAAAAGAGCTTCTTTACAACAGTGGATATGTGGTGAGCAAAGACAGGTCATTGTTGACATGGTTTCTCAGATTCCTAACTACAGGATCAGTTTTCAGGAGTGTGTTGTCAAACAGATAGTTGCAAGGGGAGTGATATTTGCTGAAGGATAGGATTATACACTTTTTGGCACTTAAATTTAGTCAATGATTTTGATACCAGTTATTTGTTCAAGACAGGCTTTCTTTGAGGATATTCAGCTTAAATAAATCACTTCTCCTTCCCACACAAACCTTCAGTACAATATGAAAAAGATTGTCTGAGTCACTCCCCCACAGTATGACTTTATGTGCAATTCTTCAGCACACATATGTACGGAATTAGTGGCTGCAAGCTCCTATATGTCACATCAAATTCTTACAAGACTACACCAAAATTTGTTAAAACTGAATGTCTAAAACCATGGCTTGTACTAATGCATTGCGGAGCACAGATACCACTTTATGGAAGTTTGAAAACAAGCCATACTCGAGTGATTACTTATTTGTTAGCCAATGGTGGATTGTTCCAAGGAACCCTTTCTATGTAGTAAACCAGAGGCATAAATAAAATAAAGTGCACAGTAAATATGTCATATTCAAGTGCACATATGACATAATACATATCAAATGACACATACAAAAATACTGAATTCATGCCTTTCCTGGAGCCCCTGGCCTCTAATTAGAGGAAATCACCATTTCTACCCCTACTTTGTCACCCCTAACCAAATCAATCCTGGCTAATACACTACACAAGCTACATATAAATTATCACTGTTCAGCAACTGACAATCAAGCCTGAAGCCCATCCTTGTAAGGGCTAGAAGTGTGCAATTAAAGTAGATATCCATTTCTACTCCTACTCTGTTGATCCTGACCAAACCAGCCCCAGCTAATATATAGTACAGGCTGCATAAGAGCTATCACTGTTCAGCTACTGACAGTCAAGCCTGAAGTCCATTCTTCTAAGGCTCAAGAGTGTGCAGTCAAAGCAGATATGTGTGTAATCCAGTAAAGTTAACATAAGTTAAGACTTACAGCTTACAGAGAATAGGAACAGTTGAAAGTCCATGTAAACTCACCTGAACTAGATAGCTGTATGTTACACACTCTGTACTAGAAGACATGGCTCCAGAGAAACCACAACAGCACCACAATTTTCTATACCACTAGTATATTTTACAGCCCATAATAATGTACAATACATTTTAACAGATTTTTGTGTAGTCCAAAAATAACAGCCAATATGTAGCTTGTTACCTTACTTCCCCCACTCAAACAGGACAAGCTATTTGCCTTGCTTTCATTTTTGGAATAGTCCCTCCTTCTTTTCTCCTTTTTTGTGATATCTTGCAGCTAATAAGCTAAATACTTAACCACATATGTAAATCTCTGCTTAGTCTTTCTGGGTTTGTGTATTGCTCCCTGTACCCCCCCCCCACCCGCTTCTATTTTCACTGTTCAGCTAAAACAGCTGTTTACTTTTTTCTGGAAACCATCTTACCTCATGTCATAGCCAAAGCTTACTGATTGTTTTTCTCAACACTGTTGCATGGCTGATTCAGTGGTTGAGCTCATTCTGCTCCCCCACTCTACCCCCAATTCTCACACACGCCTCCTACTCTACATTTAAACTATCTTAGCTCTACCCCCACACTACTTCTAACCAATTTCTACATCCAATCAGAACATAACGCAATAGCAGTTGCCCTATAATTAGCATCACCAACCCATTCACTTACAGTGCTACAGCCCAACATGTCCTTTTAGATGTTATACTGCTGTAGTTACAGCTACTGTTGTCTAGCTAATGTTTTATAGTGCAAACTAATATATTCAGCAAAATCTATCTTACATGTCATCCAAAATGACACGAACTCAAACCCTACTAGTGTGCCTCCTCAGCATATTAGCACTCTTTACCAGCCACCATATTTCTCTATTAAATATAATTAATAGTCCTACAAACACAAATTTACTACATTAATATTTAGCAAGTCTATTACTCACCACAGCATCCACATTCTACCAACGAACCTTCTTAGACTTTTTCAATTAAAAGTATGTAAACTTAAATATGTTAGTGTATGAAATCCAAACAATGAAAACAAAAATGCATTTGGCTACATACTTTCCATCATAAAATTTCCATGAAAAAAATCAGTGAAGATATTTACCCAAACCCTATCCTCACACAAGAGCAAAAAAAGGAAAAACCAGTCTTAAACATACCATTCTCTTTCCCTGACCCGTCCACCAATCCAGCCTTCTCTTCCTAAACATCAATCTTAGAAGCATATGCAACAAAGTCTAAGACATGCATGCTTGCACTGACACATATTCCCCTGACATTGTCATAGCTACAGACACCTGGCTAAAAAAAAAAAAAAACACATAAATGGCAAAGAAATTTCAGTATAATTAGGCTTGATAGGACAAATGGTCAAGTGGAAATGTCATCGTCTATCAGAATTCCCTAAACATAACCATAGATGCACAGAAGACATCACAATTTAATAAAACAAAACGATCTATATCATATCTCAAAATCAATAGGAAAATGTTTTGTTTAGCAGCCATACAGTATATATCCCACCAGGTAAAAACATTACCACTGTGGAAAATATTCTATACTGAATATTCCACCATATCCAATAGGAAACAGCCTCAACAGAACTAATCCCATAACCTGCTCTTTCACTCATATGCTATTACCAGTATCCTCCGATACAGTACTAATACAGAACTAATCCCATACTCTGCTCTCTCACTCATATGCTATTACCAGTATCCTCCGGTACAATACTAATATAGAACTAATCCCATACCCTGCTCCCTCACTCATATGCTATTACCAGTATCCTCTGATACAATATTAATATAGAACTAATCCCACACCCTGCTCCCTCACTCATATGCTATTACCAGTATCCTTCGATTCAATACTAATATAGAACTAATCCCATAGCCTGCTCCCTCACTCATATGCTAATACCAGTATCCTCCTATATACTAATATCTCTACTCTTACATAATTTTAAAACTTACTTCTTAACTAAAGTCTTCATTACATCTCTCTAGAACGCTTTACAAACCTTTCTATACTGAAACATAAAAGCACTAATCTTCTATACAACATTTTCCCTTCCACAGTATAAATTCATTTACTTCTTGAAATAATGTAGAACTATGTAAAATGTAAAGACCTGTCTTATAACTAATGTTAGTTTTTTTCCTGCAGAATTTTAACTCTTGTTTTTATAAGAGCTGTCTTAAATTCACTTGTTAATACAAATGTATTGTAATGGAGCTTTTCTCCCCTGGAGTCCACTAATAATGGGCTATGCCCAATTGGATTTTCCTGATCAACAAAGACAAACAAACAAGCAAATAAATATGTTTAAAAAGTGAAATGTAAAATTTCAGTCTTGCCACAATTTACTGGCTCAGTACAAAAGATAAAGTAAGGAGAATTTTTTTGTCAAACTTTTTCATTTATTTATTTAGTTAGTTAGTTAGTTATTTTTCTACTACCAGATAGTTTCAAATCCAGAGCCTCATATATTCAGAGTTGTAAGTGTAGTTGCAGTACTAAAAGTAGCCCACCTGATAAACTTGGCAGCAGCTGCCCAGTAGGACCGATGAATTTGAGGTGTGCACTGCAAGTCTGAGGACTATAAGTGCTTCATTCCGAACCATGAGAATTTAAACATGAATAGAGAGAATATATACGAATTCTGAGAGTGCTGTATCTCAGGATATTCCCCTACTGTCAAAGTACAATGAATTTTGAGTTAGTATTCATAAGTGACAGTGTATGAGAGAGTTTCAAACTGGCCTATTATGAGGAAATTGACATCCCAGCTCTATTACATTGCTGACTTGTGTGTGGAGCTCCATGCCCCCAGTAATTCAGAGATATTGCATGACATTACAGCCAACAACTGTGTGTCATTTGAGCCTATGAAGTCCTCAGTCTAAGTAGTATATTGAACACTTAACCAAGCATTTAATGAAGCACTGGATGGCATCTATGCCCAATACCACACTAATGTGAGGCATTTGTGCCTTACCAAAAGCAACATCAAACACCAAACACATATGCCTACACCCAGTGGAGCCCTAATAGTAAGGCCCATAAGGCAAGCCAACCTATTATTCATGACTCTTGTTACAGGGGACTCCACTGTACAGCACACAGATGTCTCATTCACCAGATTGAAAAAGGAGAAGATAACAGTTCCTATCTGGAGGCAGGATCTGACAAGTTATGCACACGCACATGTCACTACACCACAGGTGCCAGTATAACTTTATAATAGTCCATGTGGTTATTAATGACCTGAGATATACTTCCTTGTGTGCCTTCTGTGGAAGGTTGGGTACCGGGCTGGCAACTCGACACCGTAAAACTCCACTGCCAATCATGAGCAGACAGGTGATCCACTGTGGTAACCACTAACTGGGAAAAAGCCGAAAGAAGAAGAAGAAGAAGACACTATATAAGGAGAAATATAGGTGATCTCTTTAAATATGTGGCTCAGGCAGGTATGTACCTTGCATTCAGCGGCATTCTACCTTCATCAAAGATAATGACGGAGTATGAACAAAGATGACTGACTTCAATAATTGCCTTAGTTTCTGGTGTCTTTCCAGCAGGATTCAATATTTGTCAGCATGGGATGACATGGTTAGTAAACCATGCTGCTTTGCAAAGGATGGCCTGTACCTGTCCTCCCAGGATTCTGAATATTGGCTAAAATTTTATTCACCACCCTTAGAGTCTTTTTAGAGAATGCCAAATTGATAAACCTAACCAGTGAACACTTCAAACAAGATAAAAAACAAAAAATGGCCATTCAAAGGAAATTATTACAGGAATATGTAAAACCGTTATTTTTATTCACCAAAAAGAATAAAATCCACACAAAAACGACATAATAAAATGTAAGCACTTTCGTCCATTTGCACTCTATGGACTTCTTCAGACATAATTTTTTTTTTATTTTTTTTATCACCATCAAAGATTTTAAATAACCCACCTTTAACTTAACTTAACTTCCCCTTCCTGAAAAAAAAAAACTCCAACCCCTTCTTAAAGGACCATTACGCCAGTATTCAATCAACCTATAGTAGGACCCTAAATCAAACAGTTATTAAAATCCCATATAACAACTTCATCAAAAAGTAAAGATTAAAATGAATAAATAATTAATAAATACCAGGTAAAAATGAATTAGACATTAAAATGAAACATATGTTTAACGCACCTCTAGGCACCCAAAACCTTTGTTCAAAACGTTACGGATAAAACTCTGGCAGTTACCCAGTTCTCCGATATAGTGTAACCAGAACCAACAGCTAATAACTTATTCAAAAAATAATTGAGAATAAATACACCTGTGACAACTATTATACCATATTTACCTATATTCATCCATAGTAAAACGATGTGATCATAAATATTTTGATACCTATAACTAAATGTAATAATACTCATACATGACACTAACAGGCACAGAATCTATAAACCTCCAACCACCCTTTTATTCACAGTTAAAAACACTCAGCAAACTGAAATATAAAGGGAAGCATAAATAACATAAAAAACAAAAAAATATAAATTTGTTACCCCATCTTCATTCCTAAAATTATAAAAATCATTTATAGTATAATCCTTAATAAACCCCATGGTTTATAATAGAATAAAATCAACCCATAGTGTTTCTAATAATTAAGGAAACAAGTGAAAGGGATAACCTCCAGTTGTTACTCGTATAATAAATTTAATTCATCTAGTCAAAGCCCTCAATTTTAAAAGACAGTTAATGGAACAAGTTTCATTTAACCCTGGCCAAGTGTAAACAATAAAAGCCACTGGTTCTCCCCGAGCCTTTTTTCAACTTGTTCCATAACACTATATATAAAATAGTGACCTTCATTAGCCGAAACATGTTTGGCCAAAGCATTATAAATATTATCCATCTTAATACTGTATTCATATTCATAAATCCTTTCTCACATCCTGCACTCCATCTTACTCACAGAAAAGCAGGGGCAGGATTGGCACAAAGTAAAATAAAGTACTCTTTTAGTATTACAATCAAAATTGACCGTTATTTTATAGTGCATCCCTCTAAGGAAGAATTCTTCCCCCCACATAAACATATTTACATTGGGGGCAAAACCTACACTCTTTCATTTCTGATGTTTTCCCTCTATACAGACCACTGTCTTTAGTTCTCCCCAAAATTTATTTCATATTCTTACCCCTCCTGTATGTAATCTTTGGCCCTTTTCCCACTTTTTCTCAAAGGGAAGCATTTTCTTCCAGGATGGTCCAATTCTTATTTGAAACCCACCTTGCCATCTATCATCAATGCTGTATGTTATTATCAAATTTGCAGTAAAATCGTAACTATTCACCTAGTTAACCCTGTGTGGAACCACAGTATCCAGGTTCAAATTTATGGCCCTAGATCCTTTCAAAATGGGGACAAGAAAATCTAATTCCTTCTTTCTTTGTACCTCGTTCAAAAGTTCATCCACTAACACGAGTGGGTAACCTTTCTTAAAAAAACATATCCTTCATAATCACACATTCCTCCAAAAAGTCCACATCTAAGGTGACCATCCTGGCTGCCCTAATCAGCTGGCCTTTCACCACAAATCTCTTCTGGTGGTACAGGTGGGAACTATCAAAATGGAGAAATGTATTCAAATATGTTTCTTTCCCCAAAACATTTGAGGTAAACTCTTGTCCGTCCATGTCTTAATCAAGAAGTACATCTAAGTGCACTATCCTTTCAAAATGTATTTCATGTGTAAATACTAAAAATTCTGTTGTGAAGTTTACATACTCAATAAAATTATTAATACTATCAACCCCATCCTTCCATAAAATAAAAATATCATCCAGGTAGAGTACATAAAATCTAATTTTGTCTTTAACCGATGCAACATTAAAACTGTATTTATGCTTCCAATGGGCCATTATGATGTTTGCAAATGTCCCCCAACACGGAGACCCGATAGCCACTCCTGTCTTTTGTAAGAAAAATTGACCTGCAAAATATAAGTAGTTTTTACTCAAAACTAAATCCAGTATGTCCTTATATAAATTAATGTCGCCCTGTTTCAGATTCTTCTCTTCTAGGAATTCTGTGACCCACTGGATGCCTATTGTTTGAGGTATGACACTATAAAGGTCCTTCACATCAATGGTTACAAAAATATCTCCAGCACAAAAGGGTAATTCATTTATCATCGCAAAGAAACTCCATGAGTCCTTGCAAATCAGTTTTTTCCCACCTAGAAATTCTTTCAGCTTGGAATCCAAAAATGTAGCACAAGGATAGGTAAACAAATTCCTTCCATCCACGATGGGACACATGGGTGGGTCCCTCAAGTCCTTATGGATTTTTGGGATGCTGAACCAAATTGGAATAATCGGAGAGGGAAGACTGAAAAAATTATATACATCTATGCTAATCCTACTCTCAGTAAATAAATCCTTGATTACAGAAGAAACTTTCCTATAAGCAAAATTCGGCTAATTTTTTGTCACTTCCTCATAGGTGACAGTCTCTAAGATTTTCCTCATTTTCTTTTTATAATGATGCAAATCCATTACCAACACACCATCCCTATTATCTGGCTTCATTATCCAGATCTTCTGTTCATGAAGGAATTTCAGTATGTTCCATTCATCATTGCTCATATTGTCCATATTAGTCCTGTTTCTCCTTTTCACAAAATTATTTCTAAGATCTAATCCACAAATATTTTCATATAAAGCCAACATCGGATGAAGGAGTGGGTTAAAGGTACTGGATATAGAAAAATCATGAGACACTCTAGCACCTTCTCAAAACACAATTCTAAAATTAAGTTTCCTCAAGTATAATTTTAAGTCAAGTAGTGTAGTACCAAGATCCATATTCTCAGAACATACAAACGTGAACCCTCTACTCAATACCTTGGCCATAGCTGGATCAATCCCTGTCACTGAAAAGTTATAAATTTTAAATTGACCTTCTGAATTTGTTGTAATTGCCAAAGGGGTCTGCAGACCATCATCAGTCAATGCCCCTCCTCACAACTACTCATTTCACCTGGTCATGTCCTGTCCATACAGGATTGGAAGGGTGGGGTACCGACATCCTCCCCCTCCATTGGTTCCCCCAGAACTCTTGTGAAAAGCCCGCATGTTCAAATGATTTGGATATTCTTGCCTCTGCTGTTTCTCCTTAATTGTCTCAGATCTTCACAATGGGGGGTAAACATTGTTCAACTGTCCACCCCATCTCTCTGGCTGCTCATGGTTTATGTTAGACTGTCTATTACCTCCTTGGTGGCTAACACCATGGTACCTTTTATTCCCACTGTCTCTCTTTTGACCTTGTGAGTTCCAATGCTTTTTCCCCATGTTTGATATAGGGGGATGTGGGTACGCTGTCTCATTAGCATATTCCTCTTGATCCCTTTCCAATTTCCTCAATTTCCTCTGTTTCAAAACTTTTAAATGGCTATTGATACTATTAAAAATCCTAGAGTATTTGTATTTATACCACTCGTATATATTGTCTTGTTTGATAAGGTTGTCCAGTTTACTTAAGTTCTGTGTAATATTTCAATTTGTTTATTGTTAGGTTTCATTATCACTTCTAAAAACTCACATCCATCTAGTCAAATAATTGCAATAATTATAAATGTAAGGGGGAAATTAACCTCCACACATGTTGGGTAATGCCAAAGCCATAACCCTTTCGGCACCTGTCTGTTCTTTACACTTTCAAGCAAGTAACTATTCTGTAGCATTAATTTTTCCTTCTTTCATCAATTTATAGTCAGATTCTTTTAATCTCCCAGTAAATAAATCAGTCTCACCTTCGTTTCGCTGGTTCTTTTCCTCTAGTTGAAAATTCTTGTTCAATCAGTCATTTAAAACTGGAACTTCGTATTCATTGTGTTGGGTCTCAGTTCTAATCTGATTTTCCCCTCCAGTGTCCATGCCATGCAAAACAGGACCATTGGGAACTGAAAAGGAAACATCCCCTTCAACCTGGGGGCGACAAGAAGACATGGCTAAATCCTGCAAATGGCATTTAATACCACATTGGTACCTGTTGACCACAGGCAAAGTGTTGCATGTCTAAGTAGTTTGACCAGCTGAGAGGTTCAGTTCACCACATCCATTATGTGTCAGGAGCCTTTGTCTTTCAGTCCTAATAAGAGCTTGAGGTAACCTATCCAATCCCTGCGATGAAAGCTCCACAAGTGCTGTCAAGGCCCCCCCCAGACTCTCATTCCCAACATCGGCAATTGTCTGTATAAGCAGTGGTTGGGACATAACAGCAGCTTCTCTTTCTGCAGCCATAAAAACAAAAACAAACTCAACCAAAGCAGCGAACACTTCAAACAAGCTAAAAAAACAAAAAAGGCGATTTGAAGGAAACTGCTTCAGGAATTCATAAAACTGTTATTTTTATTCACCAAAAAGAATAAAATCCACACTAAAACGACATAATAAAACATAAGCGCTTTTGTCCATTTACACTCTATGGGCTTCTTCAGACATAAAAGTTTTTTTTATCAGCATCACATTTTTAAATAACCCACCTTTAATTTAACTTAACTTCCACTTTCTGGAGAAAAAGAATCTTCCATCCCTTCTCAAAGGAGCATTACACCAGTATTCAATCAAGCCATAACAGGACGCTAAGTCAAACAGTTATTAAAATCCATATAATGATTTCATCAAAAAGTAAAGATTAAAATTAATAAGTACCAGATAAAAATGAATTAATCATTAAAATGAAACATATGTTTAATGTACCTCCAGGCACCCAAAACCTTCATTCAAAATGTTATGGAGGATAAATATACCTATAACAACAATTATACTATATTTACCTATATTTAGCCATAGTAAAGCTATATGAACATAAATATTCTGATACATATAAATAAATATAATAATACTTATACATGACATTAACAGGTACAGAATCTATAAACATCCATCCACCCTTTTATTTGCAGTTAAAAACCCTGAGCAAACTGAAATATAAAGGGAAGCATAAATAACATAAAAAAAAACATAAAAATGTATACATTTGTTGCCCCATCTTCATTCCTAAAATTATAAAAATCAGTGTAGTATAATCCTTAATAAAATAAATATCTGTGGTTTATAACAGAATAAAATCAACCTCTAGTGTTTCTAATAATTAAGGAAACAAGTGAAAGGGATAAACTTCAGTTATTAGTCATATAATAAATTTAATTCATCTACTCAAAGCCCTCAATTTTAAAGACAGCTAATGGAACAACTTTCATTTGACCCTGGCCAAGTGTAAGCAATGAAAGCCACTTGCCAGTATAATTCTCTTTTCTCCCGGAATAAGGACCATGGTCCTCCCCTGAGCCTTTTTTCAACTTGTTCAATAACAGTATATCTAAAATAGTGACCTTCATTAGCCAAAACATGTTTGGCCAAAGTGTTATAAAAATTACCCTTCTTAATATTGTATTCATGTTCATAAAACCTCTCTGTCATCCTGTGCTCCATCTTACCTATATAAAAACAGGGGCAGGATTGGCACAAAGCTAAATAAACTACCCCTTTAGTACTGCATTCAAAAATGCCCTTTATTTTATAGTGCATCCCTCTAAGAAAGAACTCTTTCCGCACATAAATATATTTACAGTGGGAGCAAAACCCACATTCTTTCATTTCTGATGTTTTCCCTCTATACAGGTCACTATTGTTAGTTCTCTCCAAAATTTCTTTCATATTCTTACCCCTCCTGTATGTAATCTTTGGTCATTTTCCCACTTTTTCTCTAAGAGGAGCATTTTCTTCCAAAATGGCCCAATTCTTATTTAATACCCACCTTAGCCACCTATCATCATTACTGTATGTTAGTATTAAATTTGCAGTAAAATCACAATTATCCACCTGGTTAACCCTGTATGGAACCACAGTATCCAGGTTCAAATGTATGGCCCTAGATCCTTTCAAAATGGGGACATAAAAACTTAATTCCCTCTTCCTTTGTACCTCGTTCAAAAGTGAATCCACTAACACCTGTGGCTAACCTGTCTTAATAAACATATCCTTCATATTCATACATTCCTCCAAAAGGTCCCCATCCAAGATAACCATCCTGACCACACTAACCAGCTGGCCTTTTACCACTGATCTCTTCTGGTGGTACGGGTGGGAACTATCAAATGGAGAAATGTATTTCAATATGTTTCCTTCCGAAAAATTTTTGAGGAAAACACTTGTCCATCCATGTCTTTCTCAAGAAGTACATCCAAGTATAAAACTGTATCTCACTAGTGTGGCACTGTGTATACTGTTTTCATTTTAGTATGGATTGAAACTGTACATGATATAATTTGTACTGCTGTCATGCCGTACTACTGTTATACAACCCCTGCACTTATTGGTTTACTTATTATAATAACAGTTCTAGTATTAAATAATCTTGTCTGATGTTTTCATTTCCTCATGTTTTAGGGATTCTGGCTCATAACTATAACTGTTACACTATTTGTACACTTAATTACAATTATCATAAGATCTATACGTAGAGCTGCCTTATCTGCAAACTGCCTGTAGCTTGACCCACCAGCCTACCTGGCCAATATGGATGTTCAGTCCATATTTACCTACTCTCTTGCCAGCCCTATAGCATTTGGCATTATACTCACTCAGATGTAAAAAGTTAAGCAGTGCAGAAACCGCCTTATGCTCACCAACAATCAAACACAGCTAGGTCATCATGATATGACTGATGAGAGATATAAGTATCTTCATAATCTAGAGATCACCCTCTCTTAAAATCTGATGTTGGTGAATCTCATACCTCTCCACCCACAACTCTATATGAACATATCCACATATGCTGAGATTAAGAGACAAGAAATCATTCCCCAGACTTTTTTAAAATCAGAACAAGAAAGCTTCAACTACAATAAAAATAGCATACCACTCCTTACCATAAACTGTGCTCATAGCATTATATAACTCATTTCAGGGAATTAAAAAGCTGCAGACCACAAAACATTTCACTTTTGCTAAATGTACATGCATAAAATGGTAACTTCCTAGTAAAAGGTGACTCCGTCATTAGGCATACAGATTCTGCACTCATCATGTTGGACAGAAACAGGGTGACACTTAGCTATCTCTCCTGCACTAGGATCTATGATGTAAACAGGGTCTGTGAGTCCCTCCTGCAAGGAACTATGACTATAGCCTGATAGTGGCCCATGTGGGTATGCGTGATGCTGGATCTTCACCCCCCCAAAGGATATGCAAACAGACATGTTGGATGTCATGCCACTTCTCTCTAATGTATGTAGGACTCTAGTCCTGAATAGAATCTTATCTTCATCTAAAATGATGCTCAAATTCAAGGAATTGATAATTGGCTTGAACAACTGGCTAAGTAGCTCTCATCACTTAGTGGAAATACTGTATGTGTGAGCATAGGGTGATACGATTGATTGACCTTGTTCTACAAAGAATGGCCTCCACCTTTCATACCATGGCTTCTGGATACCCATAGCACCTTTTTTGACAAAAGTTCTGGTACTGGACATCCCAACAAAGCTAAACAGACTTTAGACATTCCAGTTCTTGACCATATTAAGGCTGTTCTGTGCAACTCCAGAAGTTTTAATAATAAGTTGCTAGATTTTGAGACACTCCTGCAACTTGAGCACATCCATAGCTTTATGATTATGGAGGCTTTGTTACAACATAAAGACAGCACCCCCATACTAAAATTCAGCACCTATCATGCCTTCAGGTCTGTGGAAACTGCAGGGATATGTCAATGTTTCTCCTACATCCAATTACCTCTAGACTGATTCCACAATGCCCACAGACTGAACTTTTTGAGGTCCAAATCACCCTAAGTGGAATAAAGTATCACTTTATGCAATGCTATAGATCACTTTCTATGCCCACTGACGAGCATGAAAAATGTGTAAATGTGATCTCTGAACTGTCCATAAAAAAAAAAAAAGTTTTTCAATACTATTTCTCTGATTTTAAAACTGTAAGTAGAGATTGCTGATGGCATCTTGCTACAGAAAGACTAGACAATACAAATCACTTATGTAAAAATAATGCCTTCAAAATAAATGCAAAACAAATGCAGTATTGTCATATTGGTAAGCATAATGTTTATGCTACCTATAGTATAGATGGCAGTCCTCTCCATGTTGATTCAGTCATACAGATTTGAAAATATTGCTAACATTCATAACTTGCTAACATTCAGGGAATCCTGCCTCCTTGTGGTAGTTTACTAGTCATTTAATGGAGGATTTAGAGGTCGGTCCTAACTCCCAAGTCCAGGGAGTTTTAGAAATGGATCAACTTTATGAGAGACTACAGCGGGTGGAAGGGCAGCTAATGCAGTTAGTACATTTGTTTACCCAGCACTCGCAATGAGTGGGGACTTGTCTGAGGGATAATAATTCTCTTACACCTCTTGTAATGGACATATCACAGAATTTAACATTGCCGTGTAACCAGGAAGTGTTGTCTCATAATCTACACGGCAGAAAGTTTAACATGGACTTGACATCATCAGGCCTGCTTCAAACAGGGAGAGAAGTGAGAATGGAGCCCGGTGGGGACTCCAGAGGATCTTCTAACTGTTTTGAACTGAATTTGAGCCAAGGAATTACTCATGGATCTTTGGGTGCAAGGAAAAAGCAGACTTCTACCCGTGAATCCACAGGTGACTGTAATACTACGGTTTTCAACCGCGTTAACTTTTGTAATAATATACAGCTAGATAATGTTAACCTACAGGGTAAAGAGGACAATAGTTCTAGCTGGATTACGTATTGTTGTTCCTTTTCTGAATACAAACATTCTAACAACGATTACCTGGACGAACAAGTCAACCTTGGTACTTATAATTTTAACATTAAAAAATTATATGATTTAATTTTGAGGTACAAGACTTTGGGCATTGATAATAATTATTTAAAGGAATGTATTTCCAGGGGAATTGTACCTAAAGGTCTTAGGATACACAAGTATCTAAATAACATTAAAGAAGGTACTCTTTTTTATGATGAGTTGATTAAAATTTTTGACCAATGTGGACATGACATCATGAGGGCTAACATTAGAGAAAATGAGAGGGAAATGGAAACTCTACAGGGGGAAATAGAGAAACTTAATCATGTTATAACTACAGATCTTATGTTCACCACTGAAGAGGAAAAAAATTAAATATCTTGACATTAAGAAAAACATTAAAGATAGGTGATGTGTTATGTTATTTAGGAGGAAATGTAGAAAGCTTGATAGGGACTTACTTGAATATAAAGACAAAATTGCTTATCCTAAACCGAAGCTAGATTACTATAAATCCAGACCGTATCAGGGGGGGTCACATCAGGACAGAGATCATGAATACCAAGGGGAGAAGAACAATGAAGGGTGGGATGGACATGTGGGTTAACATGACTAAGATAAGAGCATATACACATCTAATCACACTGTACCATATGACCCTTTAGAATACCCAGAATTGAGGAGATCCGAGAGGTTAAGGCAAAAGGCACCCATACAATATTATCAAAAGGGAGCCCCAAACGGAAGGAGGTATTAAGTGTGGAGGGAATTTGTGAAGGAAATGAAATGGAAAACTTTCTACAGGTATTCAAGTGGAAGGTTATAGACACACACTAAAGGACTTTAGCATTTACAACTACAGCATTTAGACATCATTGTAAAACATTTTGATTTATTAGCAAAGGGTTTAAGTTCATACCTAGTTGCAGAATTCAAATATTGGATATTTTAATTGATCTTAAAATGTCCCAGAGAAAGAAAAACTTTGAAATTATGTTCCAGGATAAAAACTCAGTTAATTTATCGGATGATATTAGGAAGAAGAGTACTATGAACCCACCCTTGCACCCCTAATTAAAGAACTTCGAAGTGCAGGTGGAAACAGAATTAAGGGACTGTATAAAAACAGGAGAATGCAGTTTCATTTAACCAAGGAGGAGAACAAATTGTTGAAAACACTTAGGGATAATGAGTATGTCAGAGTCATGCAGCCTGACAAAGGGGGTGCGGTGGTGTTCATGGACAGTATTGTGTATTTTAGTAAGATGTTGGACATTCTAAATGACAACACTAGGTACGTTCATGTATCCAAGAACCAAATTAATTTAGCATATAGAAAAATAGATTTTGTTGTAAAAGAAATGTTGGACAAAGGTTTGATTAATTTGGATACTTATAGATATTTACTCATGGACAGACCTAAAGTACCTTCCATTTTTGGAATC
Organism: Protopterus annectens; assembly: GCF_019279795.1. Taxonomy (NCBI): domain Eukaryota; kingdom Metazoa; phylum Chordata; order Ceratodontiformes; family Protopteridae; genus Protopterus; species Protopterus annectens. The sequence goes on along the minus strand of NC_056739.1, from coordinate 987,380,845 downwards.
CCCAAAGTCCATAATAATTCCAGCAACCCACCTCTCAGGCCCATTGTGGCTGCTACTAGTTCAAAACCTTATCCTCATGCCAAATACTTGAACCATAGGCTGAAAACTATTTAGACCACCTCACGGGGGATACTTAAGGACCTCTGGGACTTTTTGAGGAGTGTGACAGATGATTTATATGAGGAATCCTTAATATTTAGAACTTTGGACATCCAAGATTTGTTTAATGTTATACCCCACCAAGTAGGGTTGGGGTGGTTTGGGGAGGCCCTCCAACAACACGGGGCACTTGATAGGAATAATTTTTTGGCATGCATGGACCTCATGGATTTGGTATTAAGATACAATTTCCTCTTCTTTGAAGGAGAGTTTTTCAAACAGACTACAGTGGAACCTATGGGGGCATGTTGTGCCCCCACATATGCCAATATTGTCCTGTCTGTATGGGAGGAGAAATTTGTATTTTCCTCAGAATACACCAGATTTTGGAAATATTACAGGCGTTATTTGGATGATATTTGTATCTTTTGGATGGGAACAGACGTTAAGTTAAAGAAATTTGTGGATTATCTTAACCAGACCACTGATTTGTTAAGGTTCACTCATTGCATTACATATAATGAAATGCATTATTTGGATGTCACTATACAGAAGGTGGAAGGAGATAAGAAATTTAAGTCCACTATATATCGTAAGGACACCTTCTCCAACTCTTACCTTTATTTTACTAGTTTACACCCCTACAGGCAAAAAAGGAGTAACCTCTAATAATGGTGACTTTGAGATAGAATGTCAGAAATTAAAAGAAATGTTTCTTGCAAGAAAATACCCCCACGATTTAATAGATGAAGTGATGAGGGAGGTGTATGATGGCATCCCTGGGAAATTTGGTCCCATATTAGGTTTAGTTAACCAGGATAGGGCGAATATTAACCTGAACCAGGATGCTACAATTGAACCCACAAGTCAAAGGGGGAACTTTGTTATGAATTTTAACACTGACACAGGAATTATTAGGGATATACTTTCCAAAAACTGGCAGAAATTTGGATGCTATTCAGATTTGGAAGTTATACTTAAAACACCGCTTCAGTTCACCTACAGGAAAGGTAGGAATTTAAAAGATATATTGGAAAATAGAAAAGTATTGTTCAACTGAAAAAGAAAAGGTATAGTCAAATGTGGGACTTGTTCCCAATGCCTATATATTGAAAATAAGGATTCTGTAAGTATTACTGGCAGGGACAAAGTTACTGATGCAAAAACATTTTCCAACTGTCATAGTATTGGAGTTATTTACCTTGCTACTTGCAAATTTTGCGGGGCATTTTACATAGGTAAAACCAACCGAAAGTTAAAAAAAGGAGGATATATGAACACCTTAATGAGATTAAGAACCAGGATACAAAAAAAATGCCCTGTACAAACATTCTTTAAATTGCCCTAATAGTTTCATAGTTTCATAGTTTAGTACTAGGCTATCTGCCCTGGGGCATTTGTAAGCCTAGCCATAGTGATGTGGCTTTTGCCACCCCATGAAATGATACAAAAATGTACAGAATAAATTTAGAATACTGTGCCTCTGTCTAGTAGTGACACAATGAAGGTCCCCTTATATAATAGAATTAGTTTACTGTGCCCCTGTCTAGCAGTGACACAGATGTGACCCCTGGGGTAAACTTACGATCTCCCATCCACTCATCAAGATTTCTCTTGAAGAGAGTCAGTGAGGGCTCTGCCTAACATGAACTGGGATCTTGTTCCAAAGCATGGGAAGCCTCTGGGTTATGAATCTATCCCTCCAGCATGTCCTATTCAAACTTGTGCCGAGGTTTAAGTCTTTAGCTCTCGTGGTCCTGATGGATTTGGATTTTTTGAGGTGGAGCATGTCCATCAGATCCTGATTGGACATGGCCTTGTATGTCAGGCAGAGATCACCTCTGAGCAGGCGGTATGCTACTGAATAGAGCTGAAGTTTCTTTAGTCTGGCAGAATAAGACATATGTTGGAGACCCTTGATCCTCTTGGTGAGGTACTTTTGTGGTCTCTCCAGCTGTTGCAAATGCCGGGTGAGGTACATACCAAATGGGGCATTGTACTCAATCATGGGTCTGATGAGGGAGGAGTATAGGGGTACAATGACATCCTTAGATCTGGATGTGAATCCCTTCATGATGAGGTGTGCAAGGTAGAATGTTTTTCTAACCACTTTGGCAATGTGGGTGTCAAATGAGAGGTCGCTGTTGACTTGGGTCCCTAGGTCTCTGATTACTTTTTCCATACTCAGTGGGTTGCTGTCTATGTGATAATTTGTGGGTACTTTGTTTTTCCCAAAGGGATGACTATACATTTTTGGCATTTAGTTTAAGGCCGTGACTCCGGCACCAGTTGTCCGCTTCTGTGAGGCCTTTTGTAGGATGTATGTGTCCGCTGGTGTATCGACTATGGCGCCTAGTTTGCAGTCATCTGCGAACTTTGTCAGCCACAACCCTCCCATGTTTGCTTTAACATCTGAGAAATAAATGCCGAACAAGAGGGGTCCCAGGACAGATTCCTGTGGGACACCACTTGTGACTGGCTTTGAGTCTGACATTGATCCAGTGATTTTAACTTTATGGGTTCTGTCCTTTAGCCAGTTTGCAACCCATCTAGTGACATAAGGGTTTACGTTTAAGCTGTTGAGCTTATCTATGATGCCTGAATGGGGTATTGTGTCGAAGGCCTTAGCCAAGTCCAGGTAGGCTGTATGGACTGCTTTGCCCTCATCAATGGCTCTAGAGACTGTTTCAAAAAAGTCAACCAGGTTCAAAAGGCAGGATCTGCCCTTTACAAAGCCGAACTGGGTGGGGTCAAGTGTCTGTAGGTCCCCTATGTCTCTGTTTATGAGTTCCATAATGATTCTTTCCATAGCTTTGCAGACCAGGCTGGTTAAGCTTATGGGGCGGTAGTTCCCAGGGTCTGTAGAGGTACCCCCTTTGTGGAGTGGGACCACTGTTGCTGTACGCCAGTGTTCAGGTACATATCCTGTAGTAAGGCTGAGGTTAAATAGCATTTTTATGTGCGGGTTTAGCTCCTCTTGGAGTTCACGTAGCACACAACCCGGGATACCGTCAGGTCCCATTGATGCTGTGTTTTTAGTTTTGTTGAGGGCGGTTCTCACTTCGACATCTGAGATGACAGGGAGATTACATTCAGCTGGGATAAGTATTTCTTCTTTTGGGGGTGAGGGAGTGGAGAAATTTGCACTGAACCTGTCAGCCAGAATGTTGGCAATATCTGTGGGTTCAGTGTATTTTTTGTTGTTGTGAACTAACTCTGAGCATATCTGAGGGTTTCCACCCAGGTTTCTAACATAGCTGAAGAAGGCTTTGTGGTTATCTTTAGTGTCCTTAGCAATTTTTCTCTCAAAGTTGGCCTTGGATGTTTTTATGAGATAACGTAGTTTTCTGCTAATGTTGATCAGAGATGTCTTCCCTTTATGGGATTTTGCTCTGACGTGCAGTAGCTTCCTTCTTTTGTTATACAATTTGTTAATGGCTGAGGTCCACCAGACAGGACGCTTGCCTTTGGTGGAGAGGGACTTGGATTTATTTGGGATTGCATGATCCATGCATTCTTGGAGATGTCCATAGAAAGCATTTGTGAAGGATTTGGCATTGTGGGATGTGGTATCCACTGGCCCAGTGGGCTTAAAGGATACCATCTCAGTCTTAAGAAGAGTGAAGTCTGCTTTTGAGAAGTTTTTCACTGTGGTCTTTTGTGCTGGGGTGGAGGTGGGATATGTATATCCAGGGTGATTAGTTTGTGGTCAGATCTCACTAGTGAGGGGTATACCTCAGGTGTGGAGCATTTTGTCCCCATGTTTGTGATGATCAGGTCTAGTATATTATCTCCCCTAGTGGGAGAGGTGACTAGTTGTTCCAGTGCATTTGAATTTATGAATTCCAGGAACCTTTGGGCTAGGGTGTTAGGGCTAGAATAATGTACCCAATCTATGTTTGGGTAGTTGAAGTCTCCCAGTATGATGGTATTTTGTGATACATTCATATCCTCCAATGTCTTCAGGAAGGCTGAGTGGGGTTCCTGAGATTGGGAGGGTGGTCTGTAACATGCTACCAGTTGTATATCAGTTTTGCCTATGGTTAGTTGCACCTGTATGGTCTCTGATGCTTCATGTGTTGCTACTAACCTGGAGGTGTGGGTGTCCTTGATGAATATGGACACTCCCCCTCCCTTTGTGGTACGGCCTGGGTTTTGGGGCCGAAAAGCATGATACGAGGTATAGCCTGGTAGCGCTGGGGTGCTCTCAGGAGCCTTGAACCAGGTTTTGGTTACTGCACAGATGTCGATGTTCGCCATACTGAGGAGTGCATCGATTGCCTGCATCTTGAGATTTAGCAGCATTACCCTTAGTTTTTTTTCCATTTTTGTTTTCTAACGAGGTAGGTTTGTCTTTTGAGCCTTGCCTAAAAAAGGCACTATGGGGGTGGCAAGAGCCTTAGCCAATATCCGGAAGCCCAGTGGTGACAGGTGCAAGCCATCCCTTGCGAAGCAGCGTGGCTTGTCCAACATGTCATCCCAGGCAGACAGACATTGGATCCCCTTAGAATGACACCAGTACTTGAGCCAATTATTAAAGCTGATCATCTTGTCTTTGTATTGTGGCATCATTCTTGGTGAGGGCAAGATGCTGCTCAGGGTCAGGGTCATACCAGCCTGGGCTACATAATCAGAGAGCTCCTCTATGTCTCTTTTCATGTAGTCCAGGGAGGTACATCTCAGGTCATTCACGCCAGCATGGACAATGACGGAGTCATATTTGTACTTGCTTTGGAGTGACCTGAGTGCGTGTGTTATGTGGTGGATCCTAGCTCCTGATAGGCAGCTCACAGTCACCCTCTCCTTGTTCAGCCTGGTAAGCAGGACATCAGTGTGTCTGACTATAGAGTCACCTATTACTAGTGTATCAGGCATGGTGTTTGGCCTTAAGGGCTGTGATTGGTTGACACACTGATTTATTGAAGTATGTGTTGCATGTGTTTTGTTTTGAGGTGGTGGATTTTTGGATGTCTGCTTTGGGAGCCTCTGTTGTTTTGGTAAGTTTTTTATTAGCGCCATGAGTATGTCTTTGTGTTTTTATGTGTTTGGTTTGCAGTTGTGGTAGGTCTATGTGGGACTGGGTTTGTTGTGTGTGTGGTTACCATCTCCTCCTGTCTGATCATGCCAGCCCTGAGTTAAGAGAGTTCAGCCTCCAGTTTGGCTATATAGTTGCATCTCTCACATGTATTTGTGTTTGTTGGGAGGAGGAGAGGGTTGTCTGTGTACATGAGACAATTGTAGCATTGTCTCAAGATACCCAGATTAACCAGCTGAACTGGAGATGACGCCAGTAATCTACCACTCGACATGCTAGAACAGTATAAGGGAGTGCTGTGCCTTTAAGGGAAGTGGATATTCACAGGGGTGGTAGGTGGATGTAGTGCTTTACTTAGTACGAGAGTGCTTACTTAGTAGAGAAGTTTTGAGAACAAGTGCTAGGCTTATAATATAGTGAGTAGTCTGATTATACTAAGAGTAGAGCTTCCTTAAGGGAAAATTTGAAGAGCAGACTTGGCGGAGCCAGAAAAAGTTTAACCTTGTTTAACCAGCGCTGCGCTATGAGCACAATCGCGCAAACACGGATTTTAAACAGGGAACTACAAAAGAGCTAGAAATGGTCCAAAACAACCAATTACTACAGCTCTTGTGCTGAGGTCACTTCCTACAGGAACAGGTAGGCTGCTCAAGGCTCCCCACTCCCACTGGTAAGCAAAGAAACTTCCTTCTATCCAAGTAAGGTAATGGACAACACAGGAACTACACCACAGCCCAGAATACAGCAATGCCTGTAAACTGGTCTAAACTAGTCGAGGAGAGGCGGGAAAACAAGGATTATTTTTTTGTTTTTTTTTTTTATAGAAACACACAGAAAATGCAGAAACAGTGATAAATCAGTTACACAGGCTAGCACACTTTAGTGGGGAGCCTCAACAGTTAAATTAAACAAACAAACAAACAAACTTTCGATCAAATTTGACTAAAAAGTAACTTTAATGCAAGTTGGAGTTTTTTTTGTCTTAGAAAAAGTTGAACAGGATCCTGGGAAAATAAGATAGAGGTACGGGAACTTTTTTGGCAGTTGATTTTAGAGGCCCACAGATTCCCGGGCCTGAACGAACACATTTTTATTGTCCCAATACTTAGGATGAGGGCTGCAAAGTTATAGGCTTCCTAACATGTGTCTGTATGCTAAAAGTCAGTAATGTCCAAAAAACACTTTTCTGCATTCAGTATTTTTCTGTGTCATATGTTATATATTTTTACATTGATTTTTACATTGATTTTAACTCGTTACTTTAACTTCTCAATGTTCTATTATTGACAAAAGTTTTATTAGTTATAATTGGTGTAGGAACTTTATTTTTACTTTATTTTATTTAACTAGGCATGGGATTTTATCTTGTTTAATTGTTTAATTGATCAATAAATTGATGATGGGAAGGGTTTAAGTGTATTTAAAGGAAGGTTTAGCAGTATGTTTGTATCTGATGAAGTTCTTAAGGACGAAAATGCAAAGGATTTGGAGTGCGTTAATGTTCATTAAACAGCTGTCTGCCTGATCCACAATCTCTTGTGGTAGTTTACTTAACATTCATAACTGTTTACCAAGTAAACATTTATATCTCAGAATGTCTTTATAATGTCTACCCTGTTTTTTATTTTTACTAATACCCACTGCTTACATCTGTGACTCTCAAGATGGCAATATTTACATTAATAATGGAAAAATGGAGTTTAACATGTCAGTTTTCATAACTTTTATTCCTTCTTCCCTATGCCCCTCTCACACTGATACAGGATACCGTATGTTCACCTAAATACCTAAGCTGAATGCAAGGGTTTTTCTGTTATAGACCTCTGTGTACTCTTAAGATAGAAGCTCAGTTACTGCTCTTATATCTTCAGTCACACAGTTGAATACAAGTACACTCTTCTTCTGTTAAAAAATAAACCTGACTACTGAACATATATCCTCACACACACACACACACACACACACACACACACACACACACACACACACACACACACACACACACACACACACACACATACATTTTCAGCAGGGACCTCAGACTGTACCATTGTGCTGCTTTATTATTATAACACTATTAGTGGATTGCTGTTTTCAAGGTTAATGTCAGTTGTCTTATATTAGTAAGAGTGTAGCATCCTACTACTGAACCTACACTCACAACCTTGAACTGTGATTACCTGATTAACTGGCAATTTTTTGTCTCTGCTTATACGTTCTTTGCTGCTCTCTCAGCCAACTTTATTCCATTCCCTTCTCCAAGCACTCAGTTATCCATATATGCCTACTTTCTATTGAACATTAGCTCCACAACTCAGAGTTGTTTTTAAACCCTCAAACATCTAAACTAGTCTTCTTCAACCCAAGCAATTCCCTCACCAGAAGAATCTCTTCAACATAGCCTCTTCCATCTGTAACAAAACTGAATTGGCAACCCATGTAAATCTTCCAGGGATCATAATTGACAAAGAAATGAAATGTGACCTTCATCTAAAAGAAGCAACAACAAAAAATTAGTGCCCTCTAAAGGATAAAGTACTACATTATAGATGAAACTAGGAAAACCATTGCCATAACATACCTTCTCCCAACTCTGCTATACCATGCTCGCATTTTAAAAAATCTGCTAGCCACCCAATCCCACTTACTCAAGCCATGTTATAGTAAAGTAGCAAACATTATTGTTAATACTCCCAGTAGAACAGACCTCTGCTTAGCTCTAGAACAACTTCAATGAACTGAACTGCAGCATAACCCAATCGTCTCTCAGTTACCACATACAACCTATTCTACAAATCAAATAAAAGCCCTAGCCACAGCAACATAATTCATGACTACTCTACTAACAGAACCGTACACTCCACAGACAAACAGACATTAGTAGTTACAAAATCTATTAACTTTGCAAGTGATTCCCATTATTCCTCCTATGTATCCACAATATGGAACTCCATCTCACTCATCCTAAAATAAACCCATAAATTCTTAACCTTTAAAAATTTGATGGAAACATGGTCATGTCCATGTTTTTGACCAGGTTAATGCCTCAGCTGCTCAATAACCCTAAATCTCATTCGCCAAATACCATAAATATCAACCCACACAGAATAATTCTTATTGGCATTCTTTATCTAGCCTGTCCTGGCTACCCACTCTCTACTTACAAATCCTCTCTACTCAGTCCTCCCAACACCTTTTCACTTAGCACCTCCATTAAACCTTCTCTCTCACACACACACTTCATCCAATTTACTTCACTGTGCTCTTCTATCTTTTATCTCAATATCTCTGCATTTATTTACTGCCAGCCTTCTGTACTTTGCTATCTACTCTTCTATCTTACAACTCTGTAGTCCTACACATACTTACTGTACTTAAAAACTATTCCTAACAACTCTCTTAGCTTACCTATAGCAGCAATGTCACTCATCTAGGATCACTGTACATAACTGCAAACATAGAAACCTCATATCCAGTCAGACTAAACAAATACTAATACATAAATAAATGTTTTAGAAATGCTCATTAGTAACACTACTTTTACACAACCTACACTATTTCGCTGTGTATGTTTACCAAATCATGTCAGTTGTAGAAATGAGTTTAACAGTATAACTCATTGCTCTGTGTGCACTGTGCCCTTTAGTAAATTGCTGCTTTATCTCCACACAGTGAATTTCATTATTCATGCACATTAGCTCTTAAGTAGACCTTGTTAATTTGGCATGTAACAAAGGTGGTGCTACTTGGCATAATACAGTGCTCTGTTTCCCTTTTTCTCACATACAGCACAGCCTTATCTGTCCAGTGATTCCAGTTTGTGCCAAAAATGAGTCAGTAATCAAAACATTTAACCAAAACCATGAGTCACTCAAGCTCAGTTGTCTGAAGATGCTCTCATTATGGTATCACATTCAGTCTTGACATCCATCTTAAATATAACAAATAAACCATTTATACAGAGCTTTTCCGTCCAGAAACATTTGCACTGAACTCAATGAAAAATGTGCACAGAATTTTAGCACAGAAATCAATAGCATTCAGAAGCAGATCATTTCCTTCCCTATATTGTTCAGTTTGGGAATTAGTCACATTACAGTTTGCACAGCATTTAAATTTGCATCCTTCACTTGTAAAGCAGATTTTTGTCTTTTCTTTCTTTCTTTCTAGACTTGCATACTTGAGAGAAATGGTTAGGCAGTCCACATTTCTTACATACTCTGGTATGAGCTAAGTACGTAGTGAAGTGAATGCTTTTCACTTCTAAAACTTTTTTTTTGCTGTTATATGGTTTGAAGAATTTTTTACATTGTGCTTTGACTTCACAGAACTATCCAAACAGATTTTAGCTTAATTTTATATTTACATACTTCTAAGACTTCCACTCCATTTTGATAATGATTAACTAAGCTGCACTCACACAGTAATAACTTTGTTTTTTCAGTGTCAAACACAGTATGCAGTCATTTATGACTTTATATAAGAATTCCTTGGTTTGCAAGAATTTCAAATTCAAGTTCTTGGTATTGGAACAAGTACTTCCCAATGCTAGGGGTGGCGACTGGGAAACAAGTCTAGAATATAGAGAACTTTTCTGGCAACTCAGGTTAGAAGCAAGTAGAGCCCCATGTTTAAATGAGAGTGTTAACATCAGCAGTGTTCTCAAAATAAGAAGAGCTCACTTGTAGGTTTGTAATTAGACACACCCTTCACAGTAAGATCATTCACTGTTGTAGGTGTCTGCTGCAACATGACTTTTTAACTACAGTAAACTTTATGCTTGTATACTTTTTTCAACAATTTTTTTCTCTACAGATGTATGTTTTCTATTTCTACTATTTTTAAAATTGTTTTAACATTCACCAAATATATTTAACACAAAAATTATAAACAACAGGAATACAGTTTTTAACATAACTAATAATGCAGTTCATTTAACAGGTTTTATATGTATACACACTTGCTACTAGAGTTAATACATGAGAATTAGTACGTACATTTTTAAGCAGTGTATTTTATGTTTCAAATGTGCAACGCTTTGTAATATGGGTATTTCTTTTTATACATTTCTCCTTTTTAAATTATGAGTGTTGCTTCACTAAAGTAGCACTCCTCACTAATTGTTAATTGTTGATTGACTTAAGACTAACAGCTAACTAGCTAACCATGTGATAGGGAAAGATATATAAAATGGCACTGTTTCCAATGTTTTAATTCATTTTTAACTTGAAAAAGCTCGGTATCTAGCCAAGGGAAAGCGCTTGTTTTATATCAATAAATTTTCTTGCAACTACCCACTTGGCACTCGTTTACTCTGTGGATTACGTTGGTCAGATCCTGCTTTGAAGCTTGTTTTTCTTTGGTTTGGTGATACTGTTGCTATTTATTTCTTGGTTTTTACAGTATGCAGTCATGTACAAGGATTGGCCTCACTGGCCTTTGTATGTAATCATTACTGTAGCATAATTCATTAACCTGAATCACCCTACAGTGCTATCAATTGTGGTAATCAACTATGTACAGAACACAATGTTAGCATGTAAAACACGAACAGACCTGTGAAATTATATGTACAGAGGGAAATACATGCAGTAATATAGCTATTATATTACAAACTACACCTTGCAGTCTCTGAGCACTGCAAAAGCAGTTGCCTATTTTGCATTGGCACAGTTATCATCTGCATAGGTGAGGAAAGGGAGGGAGCACATGTGGATACCCTTCAAAGAGAGATGTGCAAGAGCAGAAGAGCTGTAGGAGAAATTATGCAGGTGTATGTGTGGGGTGAATTTAATGATAAAGGAAACATTACAGGAAAGGTGCTTCAAAGGGCCTCTGTGTGTGTATGTGAAGTACTGTGATCAGTGGTGATGTATCTGTTGTACCACTGCCTCAGCAGTAGGTACAGCATTGCATGTTGGTCATGTGGGCAGGTCTGAGACATGCATGGTAGGGTGTTAAACATCCTTTGCAAGCACTTGTCCACAGGTGTCACATTTACCAGGAGAAGCACTGGTTGTACCCCACCCCTAGTTAGATGCTGTTATGCTGTGTAACAGTGATAAGGTCTATCACCAGACAGTCCACTACCATGGTTGCCACGACCCATAGGATGCCCTGTCCAGGGTTTAGACACCTTCAGAACTGAAATGATGTATTAGTGCTGCATGAGCATGGCCCTCCTCATCCACAGCCATGATGACCACCATGTGCAGATGTACGAGTGGAGCAGCATTGTGAATGCCACCTCATACTTGGTGGGTGACTTCAATAGGCCAAGGAGCATTTCAGTAAGCTAGTTAGTCTGTTGAAACAGTCACACATATAGGACATGCCTCACGGAGGTCATCCCACACACTCTGCATCAGCCTGATCAACTCTGCCATGGTTGTGGTGGTACAACCCTAGGCCTTGATGATGGCCTTGTGCAAAAGCTGGGTTATAGCCAGTGATACAAATGGGCACCTGACCCAAAAAATTCCTTCTTTCCCCCACATCCATACTGCTCATTTCCTATTTTCCCACCTTACATTCTGCTTGCTTACCCCTTTTCATCACTTTCCTATATTCCCATTTCTAACCTTTATTTTTGGTCATAAAATAGATCTGCACACATTATTCATGGTCCTTTAAGTCTTACACATAATTTCTCCTTCTTGTCACTACTGTGCATGCAGGATTATGCAGATCATCATCAAGGAGTGAGCACAACTAATGGGTACTGCTATTGTTTTGAGTTTTACAATGTAGTACTATTCACTCTTCCCACAGACCTTGCTGCAGCTGCTAGTGGTATGTTTAATGCACTGTAATCCTAGCACTTAATTCTTAATGAGCATGAGCATCAGGCCTTGCCATACAAATAAGGTAAACAGCAGTGGGTCGGCTGTAACCACAAATGTCTTCTTTCTAAATTCCAGCCTAAATGTATTAAATACCTTACTTGCATCATCACCCATGAGAGGAACAAAAGGTGCTTTGCATTTTTCAGTTAATCATGATAAGATACTGTATAAGTTAAACTTCTGCACCCATTTTTTCCATCTTTCTGACAAGCTAGCTCGAACAATCACTGATGCTGACCTGATGATTATGCAATAACTGTTAGTTGAAAGGAAATGGTGGATATTTCAAACAATTTGTGTTTTACTGCTTCCAGATGTATTATGGCTGTTTCTGTATCCTATAACATAACATAGCTGGGGGGAAGAGATCTAATCCATCATCCATCACTCTTTAATGCATATCAGTATGAGTTATACAATTGCTACAAGTTTAAAAGAAAAAAAAAGATTTTTTTTCTTTTTTTTGTTACTAAAATCTGACAAAGGAGGTTCGAGGGCAGGGCACAGAAATGGGACCTTACTGGGTCCTACATTTCATGTGCCCTCATACCTGATCGTGGACAACATTTTTCTTGTTTAACTGTTCCTAAGCTAAAAAGGGGCACAATATCAAGGGCTGGTAGAGGGTACTAAAAGAGGCAGCTAGACCTCTGTTGTTGTTGTCTTTTGGATTTTCCTGGTTAGGGGTCGCCACAGCGGAACTCCGGTCCGCTAATGATTGGCAGTAGATTTTCTATCATCTGGAATTTGGCATTTTTATTTTGTTTCTGCAAATGTTGTATTAGTACAGTAACAATCTCATCTAATGCCTTGTGTAGATCCCCAAACTGACACTCATCCAACTCAAAGTTCTTTGCTCCTGTAACTGTATGAAGCTGCCTACTAAAAATATAGCTTGTTACAGTTACTACACACTCACCTCCCATTATTGAAATGCAGTATGAATGTTCAGAAATGAAATGCTGGTATCCTCATAGCTTCAAAAATAAATGTCTGTACTGCACTCCCACACCCTCTACACCTGCCAATCATACCCCCTGAGAGCTTACACCCAGGGCAGCCACCCCCTTCACCCCACACAAACTAAGCTCTTTGTGCAATGCCATTTTGGGTTAACTGCATAATTTTGGTGATTTTCTGCCTTGTTGTCATTTTGTTATTTTAAATAAATTTCCTTTTTGTTCTTGGTACTGTTAATTCCCTAGTGTGGGCCTTACAGCTAAATCATTAATAGTGGTTTAGAGGACTGGTACCATTTAGTAGCATCATTGCAGGTTTCAGAACTGGATCCCTTCAAATCTGAGTTTGAGGTAGGCCATGAAATATGGATGAATGAAAACTTCAAACTGGCAAAAAGCTGATGTTTCTGTGATCCCATTGTGACACCAGATATTGCTCTTGATATGTAATTTCAGTAGTCATCCACAGCTTAAAATTAATTGCACAGACACAAATATGCTTCCAGAAAAATGACGATACCTTTTAGAGTAATGGCAGCAACACAAGAAAAAGTCACTTGACATACTGAATGCAATAGCTTTATGAGATTGTTAAAACACACACTCCACTTTGCAATACAGTTTGAAGGTCAGCCAAGGCTTTCACTTTTAGCAGTCATTCACATTTTTAGCACATTTTGCTTATAAAGAAAGAAAGAAGTGAAAAAAATAAAGAGGGGATTTGCATATTTCCTTAGTATGGACAGTAGTGGTGGTGCTGCGCTAGCGATGTCACCTCACAGTAAGACGTTGCCCTGTTCGATTCTCAGCTAAAGCATCTTCTGTGTGGAGACATGCGTGAATGGGCATACTTTCGTTGAAGGTTGTGCGTCAGGGCTGGCAACTCGGCACGTAAAAATCTACTGCCAATCATTAGCGGACCGGAGTTCCGCTGTGGTGACCCCTAACCGAGAAAAGCCGAAAGACACAACAACATGGACAGTAGTTTCAAGTCTTGCCCTCCATAAATATACACATAAATATCCAATTGAGTGTATTGCATCCTAATTGCTCAGTGCCAGTATTCTGCTAATTGGTAAAGACAGGAAATTGCTTCCAGACAAATACATGGTTACAACTGACATGACTGGGACTGCCCTGTGGGCATCTTGAAACTATGATCCACTTAATTTAAGAGAAAACCATATAAGAAAGCATAGTCTCAATCAGCAACCGAGTCACTGAAACTGCATTTGACAAATTTGTTTTCTATAGACACAAAGGCCCCCTACTCTCTTCATACATCACTGCTATTATTACTAACTCTGGGGTCACCACACAAGGAGGTCAAAGAGAAACAATTTTACAGTGATCTTTTTAGATCAACGAACTTTTTTAGTAAACTGTCTGAAAGCGTTGATTCTCACAGTTGGCCACTGACATTTGCTGGGATTAGGCTGCAGTTAAACCCATGGTATCTAAAATGGTGTCTTCTCATCCTTGCGTTTAAACTGAGAACTAGATGTGGAGGTGGGAATTTGATTCCACCTGAATGAACCAAATTACAGAGACTAAAGGACTGCACAGCTCTGTGTAGTTTTAGGGTGAGCCCTTAAAAAATGTTTATTGGTTTCAGTTTCCCTTAAAAAATGCCAGGTAAATGTGGGTCCTAGCATACAAAACACAAGTTTACCATTTAGCTGCGAGATAGTTAAACAAGTTTTTATATAGTTTCTACTATTACAGTGTGTATGATTCAGTGTCCTATAGATGATTATATTTATATGCAGCAATGTCACTTAAACAGCCAAAATATGGCAGCCCCAAAACAGTCTACTGTCAGTATGATAGACAACTCTTAATTTCAGCCTTTGTGGCATTCAAAGCCTATGCAATTACCCACTCTCTAAAACTGTGTCCTAATATTGTTCCACTATCACTAAACAAATTAAACATCTTATTTCTTTTGTCTGTTTCTAGTGATAATTGCTATTAAAGGTTGTATTAGCAATAACTGATCTTCAAGGCTCTGTAAGTCTTGCAGGGCTGCTGAAAGCAGCTGCAGATAAAGAATCCCTTCCTCTTATACAAAAGGTACAAATCCCTACTGCCTACAATGTCTGCAGGCTTCTAAAAACACGTTAGAGCAGCAACAGCTGGCTTGGGAACATTTCTGTTTGCTGTATTACACTGATTAGTTCTGCACCATCGGGGTTCCACAGAAAAATACATGGCACAACATTTGTCACTGGTGTTTCATAGCAAGGCCACATGATTAACTGTTTACGAGCTGTTGTAGTGAAGTGTTTTATATAGCTATATAACTGAGTTCATTTCCTTGCACATTACAGTTATCACAAATTCAATATTGAACTTCTAAAATTAGAAATACTTCTGTTCCCATTTTTTTCATCTTTAATGGATGCTTTCAACTTTATCATCACTCTGCTTTTTATCTTGATGTATTTTTCTTTATTTTGTGCCCTTTGATGCTCCTACTCATTTGAATTAATCCCTGCTGTTATGTTGCAGGCTTTCAGGGATAATAGTTACAGAAGTTGCTACAAAACTCCCCCCAAAAGAGGAGATGTTGCAGTCGCTTGCACGTATATAACAATGTCAGTACCCCAATAATACTGTATAGTACCTGCACTGGTAGGCCATTTCTACAATCTCCTCACTCTCCCACCCACACTAGGATACGTTCCTTTATGTCACAGCAATCACATAGCATGATGGTTCTTCAAACACCTCTCTTTATTCACCTGCATATTCTTCAGCTTTCTTGCTTCTGCCAACAAAATATTTCAAGTATATGCACAATAGTCTTTTTCCATCAGCTCTTTACATCCTTCCCTCCTCAGAACTAATCTACTGTCTTTTGCTAGATCATACAGACACCATCAGCATGCATTTAGTCTCTGCAACACAAAATCCTTGTTAGTTCTTTGTGCTACCTCAAGCCTCACTAGCGTACTCCACTCTAGTCATTTTACTACTTTCTCACATGTCCTGATTCACAATTAAGTCATTCAGCTGGTCTACATAATCCATTTACTGAGATCTCTGTATACACTCCAAACAATTTGTTATGAAATCGATCAAATTTCCATCTGAATTAACATTATGCCAATTATCTGTCACTTTGATACATATTTGTATGCACACTGCCAGTTAACTCCAGTTTTAAATCTTCCTATTCGGAGACTTGGCATCTGTAAAATCAAACCTAGCAGTACCAAAGCTACCGTTATACTTAACCAGTGGTGAATTGCCTTAAACTCCCATTCTTAAAACTGGAAATGTAACATAGCAAAATCACAAGAAGAAAAATAAATCAAATACTAACTGGTGCTGTGACTGGTCTGTCTAATACTCCCCCCCCCCAGATTAATGTATCACGTCCACTCCCACCCCCCATAATAATGTATCACATCCATGGTCACACTGCTTCAGAATAGGTTATAGTGTTAACATTTGTTGAGGGATACTTTCAACAAATGATGTTTTCATGTACAGGCCTCAGGAAATGCAGGACTGGGAAATTTATCATCATTTGTCTCCCAACAATGTACCACAAAGTAGTATAGCCTCTTAGGAACCTACTACATAGTCATTCCTCCCCATCTCTCTCCTCTTTCCTTCCTTTACTGAACGATTGGTCAATGCAGAGACCCACAAATGAATATCATGCCTAGTCAAACACCATATCATTTTTTGCTTTGTTCTGTTCTGATCTGTCATACTCTTTAAAATGGGTAGCTAGAAATCATTTAAATATCATCTCTACATTTGGATTAATCTGCCACATCTTCTGTATAATGTGTCAGCAACCTGTTCATCTTTTTATACCCTATGATTACTATCCTTTCACATGGATGAATTCCATTTACCATGATCCTCTGTGCCTGTTTTACTCATTCCCATACCCAATAAGCCATTTCGTGTTGGCCTAATTTTTACAACTAGCATTTTAAGTGGCACCTTGTCCAACAGACAGACAAGAAAGTATGCAAATTAATAACTTGTAAAATTTTTGCATTAAAATTCCTGCATTTCCACCATCTTCATGTAATGGAGGAATAAACCCTGACTAAGACCCAGGCCCCAGGTATAATTAGAGAGCCTGGGCAATAGAGAAGCTTACCAAGGACTGGTGGCAGAATACTGAGGCTTTACCTGCGTGCCTCTTTTAGGAGAGGGAGGTCTGGGAATATATTTTGAGGGCAGAGTCCTTGGTGGTATAGTCTCCTGTGTAGACCAGAGACAACCAAGAATGCTTTTGTGCAAGTTGGGGAGGAATTTAAGAGGGCATTGCTCACTCACTGAAGTGAGGTTGCCCTCACAAAGGAGTTATTGCACAGCTCATATATGCATAAGATGTAGGACTACAACAACAGCAGGTTCCCAAATTCCCTTCCAGGCTCATAATGATTCTTTGATTTACTCTGTTCTCCAACTCCCAGCCTACATCCCCCATTTGCTGGGAAGGGGCTGGTGATCCTAGACTTAAGTATTGATTATTGGGTACACAGGAAAATGTAGTATGAAGGCAGAGTAGGGACTAGCAGAGAGCAACATTATTGAGGGACAGTAACAATTCCAATCCTGTTAGCCATGGGTGCAGAAATACATCATCGTACTTTCAAATATTTATTTTTATCTTACAAAGTACAAACATAACTCCTAGGTATAGTATTTCTCATTATTTTTGTTGAAAAATAATTTTTAATTCAACATCATTACTTGTGTATCTTTCACCACTCATTTCATAAATATACTGATTAAAAATGATCATGCTTTTATTCACATTAATCTTTCCTTTGTTTTCATCTGTTTATATACTCATCACAAGTCTGTCATTTTTTTAAGAGTTCGAGGACTCCAACCCTGCCCCAGTCCATGTATCTGTAATAATCCCTGTTCATTTATTTCACTGCTTCTATGTTATAATGCATTCTGGGCAGATTAACATCTAGTATATGCATTCAGGTAACGTGGCATTCAATGCTGAGCTGTGGGGATGATTTTCATCATTTTCTATACCTGTTTTAATTTGTCAAACAGTTTTAATGTTTGAAATACATGAGCATATAATACAAAGAAGATGCTCCATGGCAGAGTACACACATTCAGAGTAAATGCAGGTAGTAATACATCAAAGTAGTCCAGACATGATAAATAATGAAACTATACCCTAGTGCTATAAAAATGCTGGTACACTAAGTATGCCAAAATCACATTAGATGCAGTACAGAAACAGATGGCAAAATAGTGTTACAATGAGACAGGGGCCAGCAGTATTCAGCAGTACAAAAGAGACAAGAGAACTATGTATGGCAAGCCAGAAGAAGCACTAATGCAACAGGGTGTCAGATAGTTTGCCCAAAGACTTGAAGAAATTCATAAATGAATCTCATAAGAACATATATAACAGATACCTTTATTAAGAAAAAAGGCTTGTAAATTATAAGTGATGTATGAAATATATGAATTAAAGTTTAACAATAGTGAACATAAAGTATTTTTGTCAGTAAAAGGAGCTCCACATGACAGAAAAACTAAAGTAGTAATGTACAGTACAAAAAAATAAAGTAAGAGTACCAGAACCAATATCTGGGAAAGTACACTAAAACAGTGTCAGGCCTCACTATATATACAGAAAAAACTAAAAAGAAAATATGATATTCAAATAAACATACAGTAGTGTATATTTGCAAATCTATAGAAGTACATAATTTTTAATACATACACAGGCATCCACATGCAAGTACACAGTCACACACACACTCGCGCTTGCACACACGCACACACACACACACACACACACACACACACACACACACACACACACACACACACAGAGTCACATGCATCAATCGACATCTCTGCCTCTTTCTCTGTCTGCATCTCTTTATAGCTATGTACATTTGCAACGATTTCTCTCATCATCAACATTTGCTTGTTGATACTACTAAGTGTCCCAAGCACCTTCCTCATGGCAATCTCAGTACAAGCAGAGACACCTCTACAACATTTACATATATTTGCAAAATATGGACTAAGAACATGTAATATCCTCAGAGCTAACATGGTGCAGAGTAAATGTATGTCAACTGTGAAAAAATAATAAATATGACTGTTTGACTATATCTATATAGTCCAAATGACATACATGGCGCAAAGTTTCAAACAACTGAGATGAACAGAAATTTGTACAGGCCAATGACACTCCATGGCATCTCACACACAGCACTGGCAAATGTTTATAGACATAGAAATATATGCAGGCTATAACTTATACAAGTAGAGATGGAGGGAAAAAGTGTGAACATGAGAAAAGAATGTGAGATATAAAGCAGAGAGACTGTGAAAGCACCTGAAACAAATATAGACTTTTTGCTTTGTCAAGCCAATGCAATGTAAAAGAAGGCTGCTCAAATACAAATGCCAAAACATGCAAGAAAAGGATGGGCTGACTTGTACATTGATTTTTATTTGCTATTCTGTCCTTTATATACAAATTATTATTTAATAATGATAATAAAATGCCTGAGAGAGCACCTTCATGAAAATATTTCCCTATTTAATGAAAAGTGCTTCACAGAAACTCCTGGGCCAATAGTCAACTAAAAGTGCCTGTTGAGAAGCAATCCAATGAAGTAACAGATATTCAGAAAGACAATCTCTACCACATTTGGAAAAATGTTAGCTAACAATTCTATATTGTGCAGATACAGTGTGCATCATTCCTTGGGGAAAGTCATAAAGTCACAAGTGACCTGTTAATAGTCACTAAGAAATCAATGGCAATTGAATTCTACCAGACCATTTATTTAATTCCATGACTTTCAAAAGTACCAAATTATGCTGAAATTATCTGCTCACATTTCTTAGACACTCTCCCACTTCAAAAAAAAAAACAAAACAGATGCAACAAGATATGATAACCCTAACATTAAGACCATTTTTTCTCAACTTCTGCAGTCCCTGACTATAATCCAAATCCAGTCCACAAACTGAAAATAAATAATTAATATCTAACCATTTCCACTGGTTTCTGTATGACTTCGCCACCTGTTATCAATCCCTCTCTCCAAAAAATACTTAAGTTGTAAGGTCCACTGAAACCAATAATATAACTAGCTAGCCGCTTGTCAGTGGTTATATCTGGTGCTAAGAATATTTGAAAACATAAATTCCAAAAAAAAAGCCTGTGTCTTCATTTGATTAACTTTAATAAATTGAATCTTTAACAAACTTCCACTAACCTCATAATTAATGTCAACATGTCTTCTGGTTTAATTTCTCCAAACACTTAGCTTTTTTTTTCTTTGCTTAATACTTTCAATGGAATCAAACCCATTCCTAAGTCAAAACATAGTTAAAGTTCATTAACTCAGTATTGTTTTAGTCTTTGATATTAGCCAAGGGTGCTTTTCACTGAGCCCAAAACTGCCTCCTTCTACAGTTTATACTGGATCACATGTATTGGCAGCATATTTAAGTACAATTCTGAATTCTTTATTAGTCCTGTTGCTTTTAGTACTACTGGAACTGTCTGGGCATCTTTCTTCCACATTGCCCTCATTTCTGCTTGTAAATCCTACTCCTTTTGTTTTCTTGAACTATTATATTTGATTTTCTTGCATCTATTTTTGAACTGTTGGCAATGTGTGAACCCATCTGGTATAAACGTTATCATTCTCCATAATGGTTTGTGATTTATGTTTCCAGTGCTTCTCAGCTACTTCTACACTGTAGAGTTTGCACACTCCTTAGTGCAACAGTTTTGTCACATTATTGTGTCTTTCAATGTACAGGCCTACAGCCATGAGTGAATCACACCCAGTAGTAAGGTGTGTAACTGTTTCTACTTCTGTTTTACACAACCTATATTTGTCTGTTTCCCCAGCTCTTTCTACAGACTTTGTAAACCAATATGTATATAGCCCACTGTCACTGGCCACCATTAATAGCCTTTCATGCTTTGTTTTCAGTTAGCAACTCTTTAAACATTCCTGTGTCAAATGTTGGTCAACAAAAGGTTGTTCCAGAAGATCTCTATAGATGCCACTAAACTTGTGGACTTGCACATTTCTTTCCTTTTCTTCTGGTTCTTTTCTGTATATTATTATTATTATTATTATTATTATTATTATTATTATTATTATTAGTTCTTTAAGTTGACTGATTTTTATCTACTTCTGGTTTGATTTCCATTCCCAGTTTGTTCAGAAATGCTTCTGCTAAACTAACCGAAGATGACATCTTAGACATCTTCTCTTCATGCTCTAGAACTTTTACTATGTTTGAATCTGATGGGGTCAGGAAATATGTATACAATCCTATAACAGCAGATTTTTACATATTGTCAATTTCAAGGAGGCCAATACCTCCTACAGAGTAAGCCAAGTATAATCTTGGAATGCACTGCTTTTTATATATTATTTTTCTTCTTTTCTTGTCTGAATCAATGTTTTTTGAGGAAAGTCAATTACTCCAAGGCTGTAAGTTTGAACAGGAAGACCAAATAGATTTATAGCTTGAACTTTGTTCCTAGACATCAAAGCAGTTTCCAATATTCATTTTAGTCTTCTGAAGTATTCCTTACCAAGCTTTATTCTGATTTGTTCATGTTTTATTGTTGACTCTTCATCTAGTCCTAAATATGTATATACTCCCTCCTGATCAAGTTCCTTTAAATCACATTCTTGTCCTAGGATGACATTTTCTTGGTGCTGTAGTTTTTCTTTAATAAATGTTGCTTTTGCATGACTTGTCTTTCTTATATCAACTGACAAAGTTTCAACCATTTGTAACTGTGCTTTGAGATCCTTGTGTGATGATCCATACCATTTTAAATCATCCACAAAATTAGATGAGATGTATTTATACAATGCTGAACTAAATTATAACCAACGCCTAAACTACTAAGTAAACAGCTTAATAGGTTAAAAGCAAGACAAATAGCAGTGGAGACAAAGAATCCCCCTGGAATATCCTCCTTTGAATTTGTATCTCTGCGATAATAATTTGCTCTCTGTCACGGCTTAGATGCAAAGTGATTTGTCACTGCAATATAATTAATCAATGCAGGGTGTATCTTGTACATTTGTTAGAATTCCATTATTGATGAATGCAGGATGCAGCCATTCTGCAATCTATCTATACCATACTTATATTCTTCCCCTTTTTATAGATCTCTGTTATAGCACTGTTTAGCAATAAAAGTTCTGTATGAGCTTCTCTTATTGTATTTTTGTTCTACTGTCATGAGTGAATTCTTTTCCAGATGGGTAGTACCTCTATCTGCATCAATATCAGTATGTAATTTGTATATCACTGGAAGGCAAGTAATTGGCCTATAGTTTTTAGGATGGTATACAGGTCACTCTTAAGTAGAAGCATTGCTTTTCTTGTTGTTAATCAAAATGGTGTTTGGGATGTGCATATAAGTAATTCTTACTTAGGGCTAAATCTTTGTGTACAGAAGTTAATACCTTTAGCCAGAAGTTAGGTACTACATCTGGGTATGTTTTTTGTTTGTTTTTTTTTTCATTTAGGAGTTGTTCTTAATTTTGTCTCATCTTCTCTAGCTGTTACTTCATCCCATTTCATATTATCTAAATTACTGTTTCTTTTACTTCTTGTATACATTGAGTATCTTTGTTTTGTCTAGCAGGACCTTCATAAATACTTCTCCAAAAAATGTACATATTTCTTCTTTTCTGGAAGTATTTCTACTCCATTTCCTTTGTTTCCTACTCTCTGTAAACCCTTTTTGGCTCATCAACGAATGGATTATTTTGGCCTTTTCATTTATATTGATCTACATACTTTCTAGATTTTTCTGCTTGTGCTGATATTTTTAATTTATTATTGGAAGTAGTGTATGATAAATCCTAGACTGTTTTGATATTATACATTGTTTTTAATATGTCTATCTTTCTAAAGATTCTTGATAATCTGTTCCCTTTTCTGCATTCCTCTAGCAGTGATGCTTCTTATGTTATTTGCTTTATACTTTTCTCTGTTTGATGCTTCCATGGTGGCGGTTTGCTTGTTCCAGTCCTTTCTTTTGTTACTCTACATTTTTGTAGTAGCATTTTATCCATTATTTGTTTAGCCACACAATAGTCTATCCTAATTATTTCTATCACATTAGCTTCTTTGAATAGTCCTGTTTACTATGTTCATATTTTTTACTAGTTTTCTGCCATTCTAGGTCTTATTTACTTTCTGTAATGTGTTTCTTTCATCTGTCTTAATATGTCTATCCACATTGATTAAGTCTTCTCTTAGATCATGTTCTTCTAGATTGAGGACATATTTTTCCTGTTTCCTGTGAGCCTTCTAAAGAAGGTTCCAGACCATTGTCCTGTAAGATATACTCTTCAGATGCATCCTGCTTCATCTGTAGTTCCTCCATATGTGGGCCCATTGGTTGATCATGCAGCAACATTACCTGTGTGAGGGTTACCACTGTTTTGTGCCCCTTTCCTTACTGTATAACTTCAAGTGGAATGTTGCGTGGGTCTCCTACAGAAGGTTCTAGAAAATCACCCTGTCACATAACCTCTTCAAATACACCCCCCTCTGCCTACCATTCTTCATCAGAGGACCCATCGTTCCACCATGTTGTGATACTGCCTGTGTTGGCATTTCTGCACCAAACCCTTTACTTTGCAGATAGTCATTCACCTCAATTTCTGTTTGATTAACTCATACCTCACTAATCTTATTTTATACATTCCCCCTTTATGATCTTACTTTTTTGCAGTGTGAAATTTTCCATATCTAGGTATCTTTACCTATATTTCTCTTCAATAGGTTTGGAACTGCGTTGTTTATATTGATTAGTTTGTCTTTCTCCTTTGCATGTATATTGTACCACATCAGATTTCTTTCTCTTTCCATTGTCCATATTTCTTTTGATACCTTTAAAAAAAACTCTGTTTTTTTTTACTTCCTATTTTTTTTCAAGGTGGCCCAATGTTTCTTGCCTATATAACATTTTTATTAATCTGTTGTATCAAGAACTATACATTTTTGTCTGTAGCTTTTGACAGTTTTTCTTGTGCAAGTATTTTCCTTTCTTCTAATGTCTCTTTTACTCTTGCTGAATATCATCTGTCTTTGTCTGGAAATTATGGGCTTCTTGTATAAATAATAACAATACGTAATTTCTTACTTATCATAAAAAGTCCACTTTATCATCTCTATGGCTCATTCTTGACCTGTTAGTTTTTGTGGACTACTTTTAATTTCAACAAGAGGGAGGCCACCCTCCCCCTGATCCTGGCCTAACCCAGTGGCAGGACTGTTTCCATGCCCTGAGGATTCTGCGCTGCCTTTTTTAGTCCTGGTACCACTGCATACACCGGTAGTGGGCACTTTGTTGTCCTGGGGCCTGTGCACCCACTCTTCTTTACAGTGTGTGTGTGTGTGTGTGTGTGTGTGTGTGTGTGTGTGTGTGTGTGTGTATATATATATATATATATATATATATATATATATATATATATATATATGTATACAGTGGATATAAAATGTTTACACACCCCTATTAAAATGCCAGGTTTTTGTGATATAAAAAAATGACACCGCAATAAATAATTTCAAAACTTTTCCTACCTTTAATGTGACCTATAATCTGTACAATTCAATTGAAAAACACAAAAATCTGTTAGAGGAAAAAATATAAAAAAATAAAAACACATACGATAAGCTGGTTGCATAAGTGTGCACACCCTTAAAATAATACTTTGTTGAAGCATCTTTTGATTTAATTACATCATTCAGTCTTCTTGGGTAGGAATCTATCAGCATGGCACATCTTGACTTGGCAATATTTGCCCACTCTTCCTTGCAAAAGCACTCCAAATCTTTCAGGCTGTGAGGGCATCTCTTGTGCACAGCCCTCTTCAGGTCACCCCACAGATTTTCTATTGGATTTAGGTCTGGGCTCTGGCTGGGCCATTCCAAAACTTTAATTTTCTTCTGGTGAAGCCATTCTTTTGTTGATTTCGATGTATGCTTGGGGTCATTGTCGTGTTGAAAGGTGAAATTCCTCTTCATCTTCAGCTTTCTAGCAGATGTCTGAAGGTTTTGGGCCAAAAGTGACTGGTATTTGGAACTGTTCATAATTCCCTTCACCTTGACTAAAGCCCCAGTTCCAACTGAAGAAAAGCAACCCCAAAGCATGATAGTGTCACCACCATGCTTCACTGTGGAGATGGTTTTCTTTTGGTGATGTGAAGTGTTGTTTTTGTACCACATGTACCTTTTGGAATTGTGGCCAAAAAGTTCAACCTTGGTCTCATCAGACCATAATACATATTCCCACATGCTTTTGGGAGACTTGGTGCATTGTTTTGAAAATTTTAGCCAGGATTGGATGTTTTCCTGTGTAATAAGAGGCTTCTGTCTTGCAACCCTACCCCATAGTCCAGACATATAGAGAATACGGGAGATTGTTGTCACATGTAGTACACAACCAGTACTTGCCAGAAATTCCTGTGTTGCTGTAGGTCTCTTGGCAGCCTCCCTGACTAGTTTTCATCTTGTCTTTTTATTAATTTTGGAGGGACGTCCAGTTCTTTGCAATGTAACTTGCTGTCCCATATTTTCTCCACTTTTTAATGACTGTCTTCACTGTGTTCCATGGTATATCCTATGCTGTGGAATTTTTTTTCTACCTGTCTTCTGACTGATACCTTGCAACAATGAGATCCCTTTGGTGCTTTAAACACGAACAAACTTAAAAACTTGTTAAACAAACCAAATAGCAGCGAAATAAACTGGAGCCTGCATAAACTAAAAGACAAATTTAATGAGCACTTTCGGAAAAGCTAGTACTTCTCCTTCATCAGACAACTTGCTAAGCAATTAGTTTTCCTTATATATCTTTGCATACAATCAATTAATCAATTAAATTAAACCAAAACCTAAATTAAAGAAACAAAGCAGTAGACTAACCTTAACAGCTAAAGGCTAAAAGCAACGTAACGTAAACAATTTTTTTACATGTATTATTTCAAAGTTCAGTATCCAAAAATGAATTATTGTGTTAATAATGAAATTCATATAATTCATTAAAATATGTTAAAAAAACTTTTCAAGTAAAATAACATAGAATAAAACATTTATCTAAACCAAAATGCATCCGATACAATAAAACAACAGCCTATATAAAAAAACCTTAAAAATACACACCATATGTCTTTGCCTATAATTAAATGAATGAAATATTGTATATGCTAAGACGAAAAATTATTATTGTTGTTATTGTAAAAATAATAAAAATAATAATAAACAATTAATAATCTATATTACCAAATAGTAAAAATATAAAATTAGTTCATTACTTTAAAACTTGATATCATAAATAGTTTTGTACAATCATTTCTAAAATTAACTTAATATTAACTTAAATAATGTTATAAGTTAATAGTCTCAGAAAAATCACCTTTTCATAGCTAACTTCCTAAGAACACATTTAAGGGATACAAGTCCGTTCAAACCAGGTGGAGCGTATGCTGTTGTTCTAATCTGCCAACACAATTCTTGAATTTCTAAATCCAATTGCCATGGACTACCTCTAGGGTCAAATAATACTTGCTGTAACACTGCAAACTTAAAAGTATGCTCAGGATTATCCACTAAATGCCTTGCCAGTTCGTTGCGAGAGGTGGGAGACCCAAATAATATTGTTGGAAATTCTGAGGTCCGTCAGCCTTTAAACGATAATTTGCCGAACATCGAGGGTGTTTTAAACCCAGAAACGAGACAGCAAATCCAGCCTGTGTTAAACTTGAATGGTATCCAACCTATACAAGAAACAGGAAATAACTCTTTGCCTACCTTAGGTAATTTTTTGAACAGTATTTATTTATTTGGTGATGTTGGATCAAACTCTCCAGCCCAAGAAGAAGAGGCACCGGTGAGTAACATCGTAACTAATATTAATGAGTTTGATAACAAACTATTTAGGTGCAGAAAGTTGCAACTGGAGATTTCTTACTTGGAAGAGTGTTTGGCTAAAAAACTTATTCCTAAGGGTCTTAGGCAATGGAGATATCCAGTTGGCCTAGTGGAAGGGTCGGACTTTCATAAAACCCTTCTGGAACTATTTAACAAACAGGGGTTTGAGTTTATCACTATTTTAATTAACCATTACAAAACAGAAACTGTTTCATTGAAGACTGAGTTAGAAATCTTAGAGCATGTAATTAAATCTCACTCTGATTTCCCTCGGTACAAATATGATTACAAGCGTATTTTTACCAGTATAGAGGCGGCCATGAGTAAACTATTGAATGGTAAAAAGAAAAAAAATAGTAAGAGATGTGCAACAATACCAAGAAGGAAAAGCCTATCCTCGACCCCCTTCTATTTTCAAACCTCCTAGTGATAATTTGGTTTCACAACAATCATCACACAATGCACATCAATTTAATGCCACGAGTCCAGTCGCAGAAAGTAGCACGAATGTTGACCAAGAGCATACTGTGCATTGAAGTGAAAGAATTAACAATATTAACAACAATAGGAATGCTCAAAACACTATACATAATCATAGTAATGAGATGGTTCAGCAACAGCATGATTGTGTTATGGTCAACCAACCTGGAACAAGTGGTCAACAGGTTTTTCCGAAAGGTCAGTACAATCAGCAGAGGAAGTCGAATTCGAACAACAATCGTGGTCGTCAGAAGAGCAAATTCAACCAACGGAGGCATTAACTCAGTTTGGTGAATGTGGTCCACAGATTTTAACAAGTTTTAGTGGGGACTTTGAAGTTTACAATTTTACTGTGTTGCAAATACCCCAAGACATTGTTGAGTTTTTTTCAAAAGGTTTTACTTTCGTACCGGACTTCCACATGAATACAGTTAAAACCATTTTGGACCTTAAACTATTTGCACGTAAACTGAATCTTAATGCTCTCATGGGACCCACTAATCCTTTTTCCAGTTCTCTAAGAGTGTCTAGCTTATTTAACCCTCCCCTGCATCCAAATTTGCTTCTGTTTGAAAAAAATGAGTGAAATCGATTTAAGAACTTTAGGTTCTAATACATATTTAAACAGGAAAGACATAAGAAATGTTAATGATTCTGAATATGATTTCATATCTTTATTACATAATTGTAATATAAGAGTGATGAAGCCAGACAAGGGGGGTGGTCTAGTTGTTATGCATCAGGATATGTATGTTGAAAAAATGAAGTTACTCCTTAATTCTCCAGCTTATGAACTTGTGAGTCAAAATGAGCTTAATATAGCCTATAGAAAAATCAGATCTGTATTACAGGACTTATTTTTGGAAGGTTCCATTGATATGGATTTGTATAACTATCTATCAATTTTAGCTCCAAAGACTCCAGCATTATTTGGAACGCCCAAAATTCATAAGAGCATCACCAACCCCCCTTTTAGGCCCATAGTTGATGGGCGAGGGTCGATTACTTATGGGTGTGCCAAATATGTTGACAGTTTATTAAAACCCTTAATTTTAGGAGAAAGACAAATCTCCAAAGATTCCTGGAGCTTTTTGACAGATTTAGCTAAAGTTCTTTTCAATCATGATCATGTATTCTTAACCGTAGATGTTAAAGATCTTTATACGGTGATCCCACAGAACATAGGCCTGGAATGGATTAGGGATTTTATGCATGAAAGACAAGCTAATGAAAATAGTATTTGTTTGGTTGAAACCCTCCTTCATTTAGTTCTTACTAACAATTTTATGTGGTTTGAAGGGCAAATCTACCTCCAAAAAACCGGTGTAGCCATGGGCTCCCCATGTGGAGGTAGTTTTGCCAACTGTGTGATGGCCCACTGGGAAAAGACCTTTCTTTTTAACAATAATTTATTTATTAATAATGTCGCCTGGTATACTCGTTACCAGGACGACATGTTTTTTATCTGGAAAGGTCCCAGTGAGCTTATTTCAGTATTTATTTCTACTATTTCAGCTTTAACTGATTTTTTAGACTTTACTTACGAAACACAGCAAGACCACATTAGTTTCTTGGATGTACATTTACACAAAGATCTTGAAAGGGGTAAGTTTAAGAGTACAATCTACAGGAAACCAACTTACTCAAACTCATTTCTTCATTACACAAGTTGCCACCCTCACCACCAGAAAAGAGCGGTCATAAAGGGCCAGATGGTGAGGGCGACGAGAATGGTTTCTGAAGAAACTGACTTTTTAGATGAATGTTTATTTTTGGAATCCATGTTTATAAAAAGAGGGTATCCAACTTCTTTTATAACTAAAATTTCCTCTGAAGTTATCTATAAGAGGAAGTTAGGGCACTTTAAGCCCCTATTGGTCCAAACAGAACTTGAAGAGAATATAGACAGAGATAACTTAGGCTCTGATACTTCTAGTTCAGTTTCAAAAGACTTTCGAGTAAGTTTTCTATGTACTTATAATTTGGAAAGTTACCTAATTAGAGAAGTTATTAATAAAAATTGGGTTTTAATATTGGAAGACACTGATTTGAATAAATTGTTAGGTGACAAACCAAGGATTACTTATAGGAGGGGTCCCAATATTAAAATGTTATTGGAGCGTCAGGTTAAAACTAACAATGTTAAAAATAAAGGTATGTTTAAGTGTGGAGCATGCTGTCAGTGTAAGTTTTTACACACTGACAATCAAGTGAAAATTAGAAATAAACAATACAAAATTCAAGGTAAATACTCCTGCACAACCAAAGCTGTTGTCTATGCTGCTTTATGCCAGGTCTGCACAGCATTTTACATAGGCAAAACTGAGAGAGAATTAAAGCAGCGTATCTATGAGCATCAATATGCAATTAATAAGCATGATACAACGAATGCCTTAGCAAGGCATTTAGTGGATAATCCTGAGCATACTTTTAAGTTTGCAGTGTTACAGCAAGTATTATTTGACCCTAGAGGTGGTCCATGGCAATTGGATTTAGAAATTCAAGAATTGTGTTGGCAGATTAGAACAACAGCATACGCTCCACCAAGGGAGCCCGCAGGATTTTTTGCAGGGGGGTGCAAACCCAGAACCCCACCCACAGCTCACCCCGCCCCCTGCCAACACAGCCCCGCCCAAGTCCACCCACCCAAGCCCCGCCCACACAGCCATTCCAGTGTCCTATTACTTGGCTATTTCTCCCCATTTACTGTAGACACTGTTCAAATCTGTGTGCATACTGTGTTATGCTTTAGTTCTACAATGATTACAGGCAGTTGGATTTAATTTACAACTTTTATTTCAAACATTATAGCCCAAACACTGAGACATTTACTAAACCTAAACAAAGCAATAGTCTTACAATGAAAACAGACTTGGCATTAAAGCTTCTCTACTTTTGAAACTCACATTCAATGAAACAGCATTGAAACCCACATTCAAAGAAAATGCATCTGGCCAGTGGCAGGTTATTTACCTTTGAACTGTTTTCAAGCAATAGGCTCATTGCACACCGTTAGGGCCATGCAAAAGTTATTAGATTTACCTGATTGTATTAATTATAATATATAATTGAATTATATCCCTTGTATTATACAGCAGCACTTGTTTGAGTGACTCTGCTGAAGTAAAAGTAATCTGAATAATTCCACATTAAAGATATCTGAAACTAATGAAGATGTTGTTGCTGTATATTTCAGTGTTTCATTTACAAATTCAGTGCCTGTTGCCGTCAAAGAATAAATTGCCTATGTTAAATTAAAAAAAATGGTAAGCTGGTATATTGCAATAGAAAATGGATGACAAGCTGAAAAACAGGTTCATAGTTATTAGGCATCTCATCCAAAGGAGGGCATCCTGAGGACTGCAACATACAAATGTATATGCTGTAGGAATAGAACCTCAAGCCTTAAGATGCAAGTATTCTACTTGTGGTGCTACTAACATAGCTTTAAAACGTTATACCACAATAGAGATACCATTTGCTAAACAAAACAGTTGCACATTGTAAATAGACTTGGCATGAGCAGCAGTGAACTTAGCTTCCCTTAAAACTCACAGTTCCTTGAAAATGCACTTGAAAATTCCACCTGTTAACTCTAACTTGGGCATTTCACTTTCTCACAAACATACCATACCCTCAAGGCCTCAACCTTAGTGCAAGAAATCTGGACAAAGCCTAAAATAAATAGGGACAGATTATAAATATGGCTCTCAGAAACTTAGAAAATTGCAAGAGTAACAGGATTTGTGTTGGTATGCATTTTTCTAAATGACATGACATCTAAAACTGAAATGTCTCATTTAGCAACTTCAATCCTTTTTAGGAGGAATATGGGGCAAAAATCTGGACAGCTGAGGGGTATGCTACCTCCCTCTAATACACACACCAAATAATTCTGGTCAGACAAATTAGTTCTGGGAAGGTTGCACTGAACGGCACCGTGCTTGAGCTGAAGTGGGTGAAATCCTGGTAGCCAGTGATAACTGATCTGCAGCTCAGCATTGTGGAGCATTAAAGCATTTTTAGCAGAGCATTGTTTCATCACTACCTATTGTGTTTGCACATAAGCTGTAGTTATTTTAAACATTTGCCTTTTTGATTACTACAGAGTACATTTACCCACCAGAGCTATTGTGTTTTGACTTCAGTGTGGAGCTAGTTGTTGCAGGGCTTGGCTTTTAAATAAGGTAGCAATGCTTATTTACCATATACCATTAAAGCCACCCTGACCCAACTACAAGTGTACTAACACACAGACACTGCTATAAGACACTGGTCTGCAATAAAATGTAATGAGCTTCTGAAAATACTGTAATCCTGTCCTTTTATTACAATGAATATAAAATACTTGAAATAAGGTAAAAAGCTCATAATCTTAGACCGACAAAACTACTTTTCCACACTTCAAAATAATAAAATCAAACCCTCAGAAATTTTGGAAAGGTATCTCTACTCTACTTAACCCCAGCAAACCAGATACCCCTACCCCAGACCCAAACGCTCCTGACCAAGACTTGGCTACCCAATTTAACTCTTTTCATTGAATCCATTTCCAAATTAACGCCATCTTTCTCTAACACCACTACACTGCTACTACTTCCTCATTCCCATCTACTAACTCCCATCCCTCCACTCCTCCTACTACTTCATCAGCTTCATCTGCCCCTAATTCTCCCTCTTCACACTCCTTTTTTCTCATTTAAACCTATACCCAACTTCTACTATAAAGAAATTCCTTATGAAACTGAAGCCATGCACCAATGCTCCTGATAACATCCCTTCTTACTTTCTTGGCAAAGCTGCTGAAGCAATCGCTTACCCTATTAGCATTTTAATCAACTGCTCTATCCAAGAATGTATAGTACCCCAAGTCTGGAAAAGGGCCTTTATCATACCTCTACATAAAAGGTGGCAACAACAACAATGTTACTAATTTCCGCCCCATCGCTATTCTGTCCCCCATCTCTAAACTTTTAGAAAAGTGTATCCAACTACAACTCCTTCCACATCTTAGATAATCACCTACTAACTCCCACACATGGAGTCAGACCACATCATAGCATTATGACCGCCCTCCTCTCCTTCCTTGAAACTGTAAATAAAGCCCGCGACTCTGGCCAAATTGTTTCTACCCTACTACTCGACCTCTCTAAGGCCTTTGACACACTCTCACAGCCTGCTACTAACTAAACTTTACCCATCTCCCTCCTCCTTGAACTGGTTCTCCAGCTACTTATCTAACAGATCTCAAGCAGTCAAATGGAAAAAGGCCACCTCCTCATTTCTAAATACTCCTACTGGGGTACCCCAGGGCTCTATACAGAGTCCCCTTCTCTTAAACATATTTATAAATGATTTCCGCAACTCTATCCCATTCTCAGACATCATCCAATATGCCGATGATTCTGCTATTATCTGCGCTGCCACCTCTATCCCCTCACTCCTACAACTGACTCAAGATGCTTTTACAACAACTGAGCAATGGATGAAAAGGAATCACCTAGCACTCAATGCCTCTAAAACCAAATTAACGTTATTCATCCCCTCTAAGGCAACTTCTTTCAATATAAACACATTCCACATCTCTAGACAAAATAATCTACTCCTGGAACTGGTGTCAGAGACCAAGTTACTTGGGGTCCAAATTGATACCAGCTCAAATTCAACTCCCACCTACAGTTAAATATCAAGAAAACCCGGTATGCTTTACAGACAAAATCATTACCTTACACCTGCTACCAAAATCACCCTCTACCTCATTTCTTATCCTCTCCCTTCTCTATGGAGCTCCACTCCTAACTAATCTACAGACCTACAACACAACTTTCCTCTTGCTACAACAAAATTGCCAAGTTCGCTACCAACCACAAGTCCTCCACCCACCACTGTTCCTCTCTCCAAAAACTAAAAACGGCTAGAGCTACCCAGTTATCTCACATATACTCAACTAAATCTTGCACATAAGCTCATTTTCAACCCCTCCCTTTGTCCCTCCCTTTCATCAGCCTTTAAAATGCACCTTCCTGCAAGAGTATCAAGATCCAACAATCAAAATCTATTAGAAGTATATAAACCAACTAGTCCCCCAGGCAAAAATCTTCTCCTTGCATGCCTTTGGAACTCCCTACCACCTTCCATTCGCACCACCCCAACCATTTTATATTTAAAAGATCTCTTCACTCACATCTAGTATCCCAGTGGGAATGCTCTTGCTCCCACACCACATAACACTTGCAAACTCCATCTTCTTTCTTCCTCTGTTTCCTCCTGCAACTTTCCTAATTACCCACCCTAACTCATACATATTATTATTCCTAGAATAATCAGAAAGAATATACTAGGCCACACTTCCCAAGTATTGCTTCCCTAATACGTTATTGCTTCTCAGTACTTTTGTGCATTGCTTCCTAATATGTTATTATTCCTCAATATTGTCATGAAATGCTTCCAAATATGTTATTTCTCAGTGCTTTTGTGCTAAATTTCCCTTTAGTCTGTATTACCTATTAATTTCATAACTAGATTGTACTCGCTCTAGTTGTATTATTTTCAAATTGTTATTTCTTGTATGATTAACTTCTGTGTAATTGTATAATTTGTATATCTATTAATAACCTACTTAGTTTTGGAGCTTTTCTCCCCAGGACTCCATTGAAAACGGGTTCATTTGGCCCAATGGACTATCCTGGCAAACCAACTGCAAATAAAATAAATAAAACTGTCATATGCATTTCAATACCCAAGGCTTATACATTATCTAGTCATGTAAATATTCTCTGCATGGCAACAACGAAAAGGCTTTCAATGCTGGTAATTCTTTAACAATATACTTACTAAAGCTTACTTGCATCTTACAATATCCGACAAGCTTACTAAAGCTTACTTGCATCTTACAATCTCCGACAAGCTTACCTGATGTTCATTAAACCATGGCTACTTAAACAGAGCAACAGGGCACTGTGACAGCATACAGTTCCAGAATAAGAAGCATAAATCAACAGTACAAAAATCTGATAGAAAACCAGAACATTTTGCAAAATCAAGGACAGATGAAAAGCCACGGTCGTATTTGTGATCTACTTTGGATGGGGGAATACTCTGCACATTTACACTGCATAACTGCTCCTTGCCTTCCATAGACACATCCAGAGCCACTACAATGGGGAGAGTGGGGTGCAATAAGTATGTCACAATTTGAAATGTCTCTGGCAATAAGTATGTCACAATTTGAAATGTCTCTGGCTGACAGTGATGGCTCTGACACTCATACCTCTCAACTTCAGAGCAAGAAATCTGGACAAAGCCATACATAGAACTAGAAGTGTGACAAGCCCAAAAATAAGGCCAATTTTTAAATATTGCTCTTATAACTTAAATAGAACAGGTAGATCTTGCATTAGTACAAGTTTTCTGAAGGGTATGAAATCTGAAACTCAAATGTCTGCCATTATTTTCTAACTTCAATCTTTAATGACTTGCCACTAATTTGCCAGAAAAACACAATTTTATGAAAAACGGACCAAAATGTGATGCAAAAATACCTGTCAAAAAAGGGACACCTTTTTAATATTAACAGTTAACTTGAAGCAGCTAACAAAATAAGAGCATCCACATGCATTTCTGAAATAAAGGTAATCTATAAGTGATCATTACAGTTATATATAATTGTAAACCCTCCACATTTTCTTCCAAAATTGCCATTTTGGAGGAGGGATTATTAGGGGAGAGCAACATTGAGCCAGAATTGGGGACAATTGAGATGTTTGGATATTCCTAATCTACAAAGTGATTTGCATGTACCTCTCAACCTCAGGAAATCTGAACAAGGCCAAATATATTGGGGAACATACAAACACTACTAAAAATTGCTCTTGTATAAACGTAAAGACAGTCTTGCATTAGCATGCATTTTTCTGAAGGTTATGACATCTGAAACTCAATGTCTGTCATTTAATGGCTTCATTCCTAAATGATTTGCTAGAAAATCACAAATTTGAGAACAAACCAAAAATAAGCAGCAAATATCTATTCATTCTGCAAAGATATGGACAACTGAGAGGTATAGTTCAACTGGGGCTGTCTGAGCTTGCTACCCCCCCCTCACAAAATCATGGTCAAATGGAGCCTCCCCCCTGCAGCCATTCCAATGTCCCATTTATCATAAACACTAATGTGCATACTGCTTCACTTCTGCGATGATTTAGGATTTCATTTGAAAGTTTTATTTTGCATTTTACAGCACAAACCCTAATACATATCTGTTAAAGCAATGCAGTCTCACAATGAAAATAGACCAACATTAAAACTTCTCTGCTCTTGAAACTCGCATGCATTGAAACAGCACTGAAACCCACTTTCAGAGAAAATACATTTTGCCAATGGCAAATATTAACTCTGGGCTGTCTACAAAATCATAGGCCCCTCGAACATAACATACACATGCTCTTGATACACCTTCCTGACTGTATTACATTATATTCCTTGTACAATACAGTACAGTTGTTAGAGGGCATTTTAAATTTATTGTTTTGAACATTTTTCCAGTAAACAATGAAACAAAAGCATCCACTAATGACAAAACTGCCCAATTCAGAACATTTCCATCATAAAAAGTCTACTCAAGTCCACCAGTATCAGTAAAAAATACACAATCTCTGAAGTAGTAAACTCCACATTGAAAAAAATTGTAACTAATAAAGAGGTTGCTGCTAGCAAACACTTTATATGTCATTGTTTAATCAACAAATAAAGTGCGTGTTACGCTAGAAGAATAAAATGCTTTTGTTGCATGCAATAAAAATGAAAAGCTAGTAATACCGCAATAGGGAATGGATAGCAAACTGTTAACAGGTTCATAGTTACTAGGTATCTTTGCCAAAAGACTGCAGCATCCACCCCTTTACAACACAATACAGCATCAGCAATGCATTTACCTACTGTGGGAGTAGAACCCACAGCCTTCAGCATCTAAAGCAAGTACACTATCTGTTGTGCTATTAACAATGCAAGCAGACTAAACACAAGCAGCACTAAACTTTTGCTCCCCTGCAGCTCTCAGCTCCTTGTAAAATCTACTCCGACACCCAGCTGTATCTCTGAACTTTTCAGCACAAGAAATCTGGAAAAAGCCAAAATTTATTGGGGGGGGGGACAAAAGGCCAAAAACTAGGGACACATTTTAAACATTGCTTGTATAATGTTTGAAAGTTGCTAGAATAAAATGCTGCGTTACCACCATACATTTCACTGCCACGTCTTGAACCCAGGGGACCCCGTGCAAAACAGTCAGAGCAACATACCACTACGCCAAATAAACTGTTTTGTGAAAGAGGAAGACTGAAACTTAAATAGCTACCATTTAGTGAATTCAGTTCTCACCATAGCACAGCTGTCAGCCTCTTAGCACAAAAGACCTGAACAAAGCCAATAATGGGTGACTACTACAACCACCAAACATTCAGTGAATTCAGGTCTCACCATAGCTCTCAACCTCTTAGCAAATAACACCCGGACAAAGCCAGTAATGGGAGAATATAGCCCCAAACATATTCAGTGAAATCAGTTCTTACCATAGCTCTCAACATTAGCAAAAAACCTGGATGAAGCCAATAAATACCTGAACAAAGCCAATACTGAGTGAATACAGCCCTCAAACATATTCAGTGAATTCAGTTCTTACCATAACTCTCAACCCTAGCACAAAACCTGGACGAAGCCAATAATGGGGGGGGGGGGATACAGTCCCAAACACAGGGATACATTTCAAATATCCATCTTGTACACTTAGAAAATTGCTAGAATAAAAGCTTTTGTTAACATACACTTTCTGAAGAATATGAAGTCTGACAAGTGTCCATTTTTTTTAACTTTTGTTAACCAGGAAAGTCTGACTTTGGAAAAAAAAAAAAAAAGCTAAGTTTTAGCAGAGGCCCAGGGAGAAACACTCCAGACAGCCAAGAATAAAACCAGAGAACATGTAGCTGTCAGGCAACAAGGACACAAATGCAGAAACCACAGATTTTATGAGGAACAGAAAAAGTATGAGGGAAAATCCTGCAACATTTTCACAAATGGTGGTGGGTAGGGAATTCAGGCTCTTGCCACTTGGGCCCAAGGTACAGGGTTCAAGCCTTATTCACTACCCACCACCATGTACACCTGGGGCATTTCACACACACACACACACACACACACACACACACACACACACACACACACACACACACACACACACACACACACACACACACACACCTCTGACAGTGCCCCATCTTCCTTCCGTTTGTTTCCACACACACACTACCTGAAAGTGCCCCATCTTCCTTCCTTCTGTTCGTTTCTGCTAAGTGTCCGGTCCCGCTCCCATCTTCCGTTTCACACACCTAAGTGTCAGGTCCCGCTCCCATCTTCTCTCTTCCGGTCGTCAGGTCCCGCTCCCATCTTCCAGTCATCAGGTCCCGCTCCCATCTTCTCTCTTTCTGAAAGTGCTGCCGCTTGCTAGGTCCCGCCTGTGTGAGTTCCCGCTCACAAACCTTAAACTGACAACGATGATGTCAGCATGCCTGCGACTGGACTATTTGGACTCCTTCTTAAAGGAGAATGTGCATAAAAAAAAAAAAAAAAAAACTTTTTTTTTTAATTATCTAGCCGTAGCCGATTCCAGGGGGGTGCAAGTGCACCCCCTTGCACCTGCCTGCGGGCGCCCTTGCGCTCCACCTGGTTTGAACGAACTTGTATCCCTTAAATGTGTTCTTAGGAAGTTAGCTATGAAAAGGTGATTTTTCTGAGACTATTAACTTATAACATTATTTAAGTTAATATTAAGTTAATTTTAGAAATGATTGTACAAATCTATTTATGATATCAAGTTTTAAAGCAATGAACTAATTTTATATTTTTACTATTTGGTAATATAGATTATTAATTGTTTATTCTTATTTTTATTATTTTTACAATAACAACAATAATAATTTTTCATCTTAGCATATACAATATTTCATTCATTTAATTATAGGCAAAGACAT
The DNA here is from genome assembly GCF_019279795.1 of Protopterus annectens. Classification (NCBI taxonomy): domain Eukaryota; kingdom Metazoa; phylum Chordata; order Ceratodontiformes; family Protopteridae; genus Protopterus; species Protopterus annectens. Next base: position 987,342,438 of record NC_056739.1, on the reverse strand, counting down.
ATGGTGTGTATTTTTAAGGTTTTTTTGTATAGGCTGTTGTTTTATTGTATCGGATGCATTTTGGTTTAGATAAATGTTTTATTCTATGTTATTTTACTTGAAAAGGTTTTTTAACATATTTTAATGAATTATATGAATTTCATTATTAACACAATAATTCATTTTTGGATACTGAACTTTGAAATAATACATGTAAAAAAATTGTTTACGTTACGTTGCTTTTAGCCTTTAGCTTTTAAGGTTAGTCTACTGCTTTGTTTCTTTAATTTAGGTTTTGGTTTAATTTAATTGATTAATTGATTGTATGCAAAGATATATAAGGAAAACTAATTGCTTAGCAAGTTGTCTGATGAAGGAGAAGTACTAGCTTTACCGAAAGCGCTCATTAAATTTGTCTTTTAGTTTATGCAGATCCCTTTGGTGCTTTGTAAGATTTCTGTGAACCATGGCATTTGCTGTAGCAGGCAACTGAGTAAATGTCAGAACTTTATTTGGGGTTAATCTGAGTCTGTTTAATTGATGGCAGGTGTGTACTCAAGAAGGCTAAATGCTGTAATTAAATTAAAAGGTGCATCAACACAGTATTGGTTTAAGGGTGTGCACACTTATGCAACCAACTTATTGTACGTTTTTTATTTTTTATATTTTTCCCCCTAACAGATTTGTTTGTTTTGCAATTGAATTGTACAGGTTATAAGTCACATTAAAGATGGGAAAAGTTTTGAAATGATTTATTGTGGTCTCATTATTTTATATCACAAAAACCTGGCATTGTAACAGGGGTGGGTAAACTTTTTATATCCACTATATATATATATATATATATATATATATATATATATATATATATATATATATATATATATATATATACATATACATATATATGTATGGGTCCCTTTCATATGATCGAACTTTCAAAAGTTCGACTTTCATATGGCTGAGACCATATGATCAAACTTTTAAAAGTTCAAACGTTCTTAACTGAGATCTCCATACAGTGCAGAATGGGAAGATTTCCCTTTTCCACACTGTAATGTGATCTCAGAGTTGGTATATTTAAATAGCAGGGGGTGTGGTAGGCGCAGGGAGGCTTGCCCCCTGCTAAAAACTTCAGATAATTTTTTTTCTTTTGTTATACTTTTTTTTCCTAAGATGTTCGAACTTTTAAACGTTCGATCATATGGTCTCGGCCATATGAAAGTCGAACATTTGAAAGTTTGATCATCTGAAGTAGACTCATATAATTAGACCCATATATATATATATATATATATATATATGTATATACACACACACACATATTTTTATTATAGTCTTGGTGAGATTTTATAAAAACAGTGTACACTATGTGCAAATAGAAAATTCACCCCGGGGATCACTGCAGTGGCTCTACTCGACAGAGGCACTGGGAATTAAGGTCGGGTGGCATGATGTCAGGGTAATCCTATGGGCTAGGCTTATAAAGGCTCCAGGGCCATTAGCCTAGTACACACCTATGAAGGTGCTCACCAAGACCTGAGGATGAATTTACTTCCAGCAATACAGTGATACTTCTCTCCATTTTTGTGTTGATTTCCTCTCTCTATTTGGGGCCCCCCCTTACAGTTTGGAGGGAACCATTTACAACTTGTCAGCATACAGACAAATGAAACATAATATAGGCAAGAATGACATTTGGTGTGAAGATAAGTTATATGTTTGTAGCATCACTGACAAGAACTCAGTCACAAGTTAAAAAGGTTAAGGGCAATAATGGGCAACCTTGTCTTGTAGATCTTCTAAAGGTAGAATTAGAGAAAATATCCATGCCTAAAATGCTAGAGGAAATAGGCCCCAAATCAACTGGCTTGATTTCATTTACCATGACCTTAGGAACTTCAGATTTATAAAGAGCTCAAACAGAAAATCCCAGGAGCAGAAATAAATGTTTTTTTCCAGCAAAACTACTTAAAACCAAGGCTGATTCTCTCTGTGTCACAGTCAACTACACAGTAACCACCAATATATTTCTAACCTCATCTTGCTATTCTGTTATAAAGCCAGACTGATTCTAATGAATTCATTAAAATATGAGACTGTTTATCCAACCAGACACAGGGTTATTTACATTTTATAATGCATGTTAAGGGAGTTAGGTTTATAAATCTCAACTACTACAGAATCCCTGGATTAAGTGTCATTGAGGTTCACAAGTAGTTACAGCATATGACCCAGGAAACCAGTGAAAAACCTAGTCCAGTTTTCCAACTGTCCCAGAATGCTCAATAGTTTTTTTTCCAAAACCAAAAAATGTTTTATTGATTTTTTCACAGTACATACAAACAAGATAAAATTCTAGAAGGATAAAATAATTTAAGAAACATAGCAAGGTACAATTCAATCATGAAAAATATACAACAAACCTAAAACCAATATACAATATATACCATAGATGCTACAAAGACAATTTAGTATGAACAAATTTATATTACTAAATTGCAAAAAGAGAGGTCTATAAAATACTGATTTAAAAGGACATTATTTGCAAGCATGAGCAAATTAGTTAGAGCAAGAACTCTTTACCATCTTATTTTATTCCTTTAGAATGTGATCAAGAAGATATTTTCAATATTTCTGATAATAAGAATGTTTATTAATATTATTAATTATAAGTTTGTGAGAGGATACATATTTAATAGCCATGTTTCTAAATCTGTTCCAAGAGAGTTTTATGCAGTCTAGCCAATTCTGTGTTATGTAAAGTTTAACTAATGCAAAAAGAGTAATAAGAATATGTCATTTTAGCCTAGGTCATTTTAAATCAGTAATATGAAGAATAGCAAATTTCCAAGACAATATTGATTTTTGATAGCCCATTTTCTCTAACCTTACTTTAAGAGAGCACCAGAGCTTATACGTTTGTTTGCAAAACCATGAGATATGCAACAAGTCAGCTTTACGGAACAGATAGTATATACAGGATGGTGATATTTTATGGTTAAAACCATTCAGTACAACTGGAGTGTTGTTGTTGTGTCTTTCGGCTTTTCCCGGTTAGGGGTCGCCACAGCGGAACTCCAGTCTGCTAATGATTGGCAGTAGATTTTTACATGCCGAGTTGCCAGCCCTGACACACAACCTTCAACGAAGGTACGCCCATTCACGCATGTCTCCACACAGAAGACGCTCTAGCTGAGAATCGAACAGGGCGTTTTATTGTGATACGACAATGCTACTGCAGCATCACCACCGCAGAATATCCAGTACAACTGGAGTGTAGTAGGCGTTATTATTTATCATTAGTTGCATATAGATAAGGTTTTTAAACTGGATCAATTTAATGGTAGAGTCAATAGCTTGAGTTTTCTGATTTTTCAGTGAGCTCTTTACCCATATCATTCCAGTAATTGGAGTATAGTAAAGACAATTGATATTTAATAGATGTGATTATTTTGTAGGCTTTGGAAAGCGTTTTTTTGAGAGGTAATGTTTTAAGAATTGTTAAGCATGTATAAAGGTCCAGTTCATAAATTAGTGAGTATTTAATTATTGTTGGTATAATCTCTCTGATTTGTCTTAACATTATGATATATGCTTTATTTGTTTAATATTTCCCTGAGTTCTTCCAGAGATTTCTCTCTATGTTTATATAGGTCCCATAGGTTACAGTCTTTAATGAACGGATATCTATTTAAATTTATCATATTATTACTTAGTTTAATGTTTGGGTTTAAGTGAATAGGTTGAAACAGGGCCAAGGATTTACTTAAGGTTAAAGATTCTATCAGATTTTGGAAGATTCTAATTTTATATTTTAAAGAATTATGGAATTTAAGTTTTTTTGCAGTTGGTCAGGCTGATAAAAGGAAGGGCCTTGGAATTAATATTTGTTATTTTCACAAGCTGGCACCAAATTTCTCTTTAAGATATATCAGCTTTGTGTAACTGATTTTTGTCAATTTAGGGTACCAAATAAATTTGGATAATTCTTTGTTGATATTCTGGAAAAAATTATGCAGGATGACAATAGTAGATGCATTAAATTGATATAATTGCTTAGGTATGCGAAGACTGGTAGAGAAGGGTGAAGGCTGCCAGCCTAGCCAGATAGAATTTTATAGATAATTCTGTCATTTGTAAATATGAATGTAAACTCCAGGCTTGTTGTCTTAAATGTAAAGAAATACTGTTACATGTGGAACTGGAAATAAATGTGACAACAGTGCACTCTACTGACCAAAGTAAAGCATGTGGTGACCCTTTGAAGTAGACAGTGGTGCCATGGGGTCTAGATGAAGAAATTCCTTCTATTGTTTTAACCAAGGGTTAAATTGCTAGATTTAAACATGCAAATGTATTTTTATTGCTATGTTCCTGACCAGCTGCAAGATAACAAAAGGGAGATGTTAAGAATGTAAATGCAGTTAATGTGTAGCCTGGGAACACAATGAAAGTGTAAAAAGATGATGTAATGTTTATCAGAACTGCAATAGCAATTTAAACAGAGAGAATCAGAAAGCATTAAGCATTTTTGTCTTGAACATCCAACTCAGCACTGCCTTATGCTCACTCTGTGTAAGTAAGCTATTTTAGTAGTGTATTTTCTTGTAGAAATAGCTAGAAATTAGAAAAATTAGACTAAGTGTTTTTCTGTGATGTCAGAACTGTATTACTGAATTATTTTAAGTATTTCTGTGTGATCTCTGAACTTTTGACTAGCAGTGTAAAGTAGAAAGTATTATCTTGTGGTTTTAATTATGTATTATTAAATATTTTAAAACTTTTTAACTGTGGCTGGTTTGTGTAGAGATAAGTTAAGCTCTAAGAGTACATTGCATGTATATAAGGATCCTGTACCAGGTCACTCTAATAAGCCTTGAGAATGCTTAGTCATGCTACCAATTGGATAATAATATTGCACAGTAATAATTGGACACCCTTTTAAGAGCCTTTGAGTAGCTGATAAATATTAGCTGAGTTGTGGCAGTAATTACTCTTACTTATCTTTTTCCTTACACCTCTTTAAGGCCATTCCCTCTGCCTAGATCTTTCCCCTCTCACTTCTACTATCATTTTCCCTTAGTAAACTGTCTGTCTCTCTTACTGCCACCACTATAGCATTTTCTTGACTTTATTCAGACCAGTAAACTTATCTCTCCCTCTAGCTTTAAGCATTTCTCTGACTGATTGTTTTCTCACTTGATGTCAAACACTCGTCTTGTCTCTACCCGCTCCGTTCGCCCTGTGGGCTCACTCCGCTCCCCTACCCCCAATTCTTACCCACCCCCAGTGCACTTGACCTTATACTTCACTAACCCCACCCTCAGCCCTAATCTACCAATTACTTCTCTTCACAAACTCCATATCAATTAACACACCTGTTCACCTTTTACTTAGCCATAACCTTCCACACCCACTCTTATCTATTTTCCCTAAGCACTCCACTTATCATAACTACACTTCAAATTTTCTTTTTCTTTTAAAAACCTCCACACCCTACACCTCTAACTATGTATAATCATCATCAGCCTTTTTTCCCCAACATTCTTTTCTTATCCATTGGGCTCACCTTATTACTTACAACTCATTGCCTTACTTCCTATGAATTCTCAGCCTTTGCTACATTTTTTCATCTCCCAAGACAGACTCACTCTTTCTCTCCTAGCACCTCTTTTACACACTGTAACATAACATCCTATTCATCCTTCATTCTACCACAGTTTCATAGACTAACCCATATTAAATACCTACAAATGAAAAAAGGACACCTCTCTCTTTATAAATTGTTTAAACTATCACTTAACCCTCATAGCTGCTTACTTCTACACGGTGACATTGACCCAAACCCTGGTCCTAATTTCTCCACCACAAATACTCTATTAGCCCCTACTACCACTCCCCTAAATGTCATAAAAAGCCCTAACTCTCTACTTATAGGTCAACTCAATATAAGAAGTGTGAATAACAAAATAACCCAACTTCATGCCCTATTAGACATCTATTCCTTTGACATCTTATGCCTTACTGAAACATGGCTTAAACCTACAACAAAAAATAATGACATTGTCCCTCCAGGCTATAACATTCTCAGACTAGACCGTTTAAATAAAAAGGGAGGTGGAGTAGCAATACTGTTCAAATCTGAACTGAAGATCACATCATTAGTTATGCAACCTCCTCCTCCAAATAACTCTGAAATCTTAATCTCGAAGCTCCAAATTAATGCTAAAAAATCAATATACATTATCTGCTCTTACATCCCCCCTGGGAACAATATTAGTACTCTCGAAAATACCCTAAACTGGCTTTCAATATCCCTACCACAAGAAACCATACTCCTTGGTGACTTTAATATTGATTGGAATAGCTGTACATCTCCCACTCCCACTACGCATATAAACCTCTTTGGCTTCCACCAAATGATTACCTTCCCAACCAGGATCCACAAACCTAACAAAAAACAAACTACCTTAGATTGGATTCTAGTAAATAAGGATCCCCATCTTTATCAAACAGGTATACTCCCTGACAATATTAGTGACCATTCTCTTACTTACATCGCTAGGCAAAAGACCCACTTTCATAATCTAATAGCTTTTAGAACTACCAGAAACAAAAAATATTTTAACCCAAGTAATTTTCAAGCTGAGCTTAAAGCTTGCAACTGGTCACCCCTAAAATACCTACCTCTTGACAAAGCCATTTCACACTTTAACAAAACATTCTTGCAGATCCTTGAGCAACATGCTCCCACTTGTACTGTCAGAACAAAAAATAAACCAGCCCCCTGGCTGTCTAAGGACACAAGGCTAAACATGCAATTAAGGAACAAACTCTGGTCCAAATGGAGAAAAACTAGAAACCCAATAGATCACCTAAACTTTAGACAAATTCGTAATTCCACAAAAAAATCCATAATCCTTGACAAAAAAAACTTCTACCTCAAATTCCAACAAAACCAACAAAATAATCCGCAAAAGTTTTGGTCAGGTATCAACAAATTACTCCACCCAGGACAGTCCAAAACACCTACCCCCTCAAACCTAACCCAAACCTCTCCCAACCATATAGCCAACACCTTTAATAAATATTTCTCTGAAACAGTCCAAGCACTAGCAACCACCTTACCACCTACTTCCACCACTAAATTCCCCTCACTAACCAAATTACCCCAGCCTTTTAACCTTCAACCTGTCCCAACATCTTTGATACACTCCTTGCTTCTTAAACTAAAACCATGTACACCATCAGCTGACCTGCTCCCAGCTGAATTCCTGCAAGTCGCAGCTGGTGTACTTGCCTACCCTATTTCTATCCTAATAAACAGAACCATCTCTGAATCTTATGCCCCATCCATCTGGAAATATCTCCCATATCATCCCTCTGCATAAGGGAGGTACCTCAAATGAATTATCTAACTTCCGCCCAATAGCCCTTCTCTCCCCCCTTGCAAAAATTATGGAGCAATGCATCCATCGGCAATTACTTCAGTATCTCCTACAAAACAACCTTCTAGTTAACTGCCAGCATGGTTTCAGGCCTCACCATAGTACCACAACAGCTCTTCTATCCTTTACAGATAGCATTAATAAAAACAGGAATACTAACCTTCTATATTCTGCTCTTTTCATAAATCTCTCAAAGGCCTTTGATATGGTTAACCACTAAATACTATTAAGTATACTTGAATCACTTTCCCTTGATCATCAACTAGTAAAATGGTTCCAATCCTACCTTGAAAACAGGAAACAAGCAGTCCTCTGGGAAAACAATCTATCTTCTCAGCTTCCTATCACCCTTGGAGTCCCTCAAGGATCTATTCTTGGACCTCTCCTTTTCACAATTTTCATTAATGATCTAAAAACTTCCCTTCCACAAACTACATGCATACAATATGCTGATGATTCAACTCTGGTATGTGCCGTATCCTCCCCTGCTGAATTACAGGCTAACACACAAACTGTCTTTACTTTAGTGGAAAACTGGTTCCATCAATGTTGTCTCCTCCTGAACCCTAAAAAAACTAAATTACTGCTATTTACTCCAACACAGAAATCCCCCTCTATCAATTTCACAGTAAAATCAAACAATGGCACATTAATAGCCCCTGAAACCACCACCAAACTCCTCGATGTATTAATAGATAACCATCTCAACTTTGACTCACACATTAACGCTAGTATTAAATCAGTAAATAGAAAACTTGGATTCCTCTACAGAATCAGACCATTTCTTACAGAGTCAGCAAAGATCTCTATTGCCCAAACCCACCTTATTTCCACCCTACTCTATGCCTCACCTATATATACCAACCTATCCAAAACTAATCTAAATAAACTAGCAACCACCTACAACAACATAGCTAAATTTGCCACTGGTGCCCCCTTCCGTACTCACCACTGCCTTAACCTTAGACATCTCGGATGGCTGGAAGTACAAAACCAACTAGTTAACCAGCAACTCATTTTTATTCACAAGATTTTACATCATCCTTCAAACACTCCCATACTATGTAACCTAGTAAATTCTTATAAAAACCTTCCTACCCTAAGATCAGCTAAAAAACTACAAGTCGCCACTACCAAATCCTTTAACAAAGCTGGAGACTGCCTGTTCTCAAATGCAGTTGCCAATTCCTGGAACAAACTTCCAACTGAGATCACATCCCTTACTTCCACCAACCTTTTCAAGAATCAGCTGAAAAACTTCATTAAAACCAAATGGCTTTGCCCCTGCTCTCAGCCTGACTGATACTTATTTCTTCCTCTTTCTACTCTAACTCTCAAACTGGATTTCTTTTGCTGAAACTCCTCTACCTTCCGTATATGGCATGTTTAAACCTCTTGCTCTCTTTTTTGTATCTCCCCACTATGCTATTTTTATTTTTGTATTTTTATGCTTACTGAAACTGAACTAGAACTACTTTTTTTTTGGCTGTCAAAAAGGGAAAAAAAAAAAAAAACAATTTATTTTTGCTGGCAATCAATTGTTTAGTCATGTAATTATTCTCGTATTTAACTTTTTTCCTTGGGGACTATACAATTATTTTTTGTAATTGCTACTTCTTATTGGGGATCTGGAGGGCAAGGGAGCGACCAGCCCCAGACTGACTGTGATCTCTGTGTGTTCTTAAGGGAAATTGCACTTTACTGTGTGTATTTGTTATCCTTTCCTCATATATGAGACGCCCCTCAATGGTGTTAGTGGTGAGGATTGAGGCTCCTTGATTGCTGGACCAGTGCACGGGCATCACAGGGTAAAATATTCATTTTAATTATTGCTGTTTCAGACAGAACTGATCATTTCAATTGTCTCCATCTCTGAATATGATGTAAAATGTTAGTCCACAATCTAATTAAAATATAATCATTGATTGGCAGTTATGTTCAAAAGTTAGTCCAAGATATTTGAGTGAGTATATTGCCTTGAAAGGAGAAACCAAGAAATAGCTTTCTTTGTGACTTAAAGGATTTATTGGAAAAATATGGGATTTAGCCTGGCTAATTTGATAATTTGAAACTTTTGAAAATGTATTTATTGATGAAAGAAGTTTATTCAGATCCATGTTCGGAAGTTCAAAATAGATATTCAAATCATCAGCAAATGCAGACAGGGTTACCTTATCATTTAGGATTTTTGGAATAGAATGAAACATTTTTTGAGAGATGTACATAAATAGGGGCTCTATATATAGGTTGATTAAACAGGGAGACAGAGGGCAATCCTGTCTTCTCCCACTTAAGATTTTGATAAGATTTGACAATGTATTATTAACAGAAAAAGATAAATATGAGTTTTTATATAGTATTTTTATCATATTTATAAATTTGTTTGGAATGTTATAATGAGATAAAGACAGAAATAAGAAATCTAACTTTGTCAAATGCTTTGCATGCATCTAATGCTAAGGCATATCTTGGATTTCTATCATATTTAGTAAGTTGAATCATAGACTCTAATGTTAAGATATTGTCCCAAGTCTGTCTGTTACTCATGAAGCCAGATTGTTCAGAAGATACAATATGAGACAAAACTTTTTTAAGTTTCTCCACTAAAAGTGAGGACAAGATTTTAATATCGACATTTACAAGGGAAATCTGTCTGTAATTAAAGGGGTTGGATTTATCCAAATTGTTTTTTTGGGATGAAAATAGTTTTTGAGTTGTTTAAATACAGATCTGTAATGACATAATGTCTAATAGTTGTATATTTTCAGGAGAATAGATGGGAGCATTTGGATAAATGTTTTATAAAACTCCACCATATAACCATCTGGACAAGGAGCCTTACCCAGTTTCAATTTCTTTATTAGTTGAATTGTTTCCTGTTGTGTAAAGGGACCATTGAGGAGTATTTTTTTTGGACTTCATTAAATTTTGGAAAAGTAAGATTTTTTAGAAAGTTCTCACATTCTAATTTGAAGGTTTGGTTATCAGGAGAGCTATAAATCACTGTGTAGATATTTTCAAAAAGTTTTAAATTTTGCAGATTTGATTTGAATATTTTGCCATCATATTGAAGCATGGTTATCCTAGGGACCTCTTGCTTATTATCAATTATTCCAGAATACTGGATAGTTAAGTCACTTTCTCAGTCACATGGTAGGTAAATGGAGTCTGAAGGGTTCAAACCATGGACAGCTCTTTTATAGCAAACTGGCTCAGGCCTTATGAGGCATGCCTCCAAGTTAGTGTTAAGACCAATTCCTCCTTACCCCGACAGTCCATCGGTTTGTATTACAGTCATAAGCAAAGGAAGAAATCAGTATATTTCTCCTGGTAGCCCACCCAGTTCTAATCACTTGATGAACTTTAAATGTTTAAGTACTAGGACAGATTTCTTTTCAGGAAAGCACAAAGCAAGGATCTCAGCCACTTCCTACAGAAGTATGGGAATATTCAGCTGCTCACAGAATCTAGCTGATTAGAAAGCAATGAGAATCATTCAGCTTTCACCGCTATTATCTTTATAAAACAGAAAATCAGTTGGAAGTATACCTCTCAGCCTACAGACATTGAAAATAGGAGCAAAGGCCCTTGAAAAAACAGGAATATTCAGCTAAAACTCTAGCTGTCTAATTAGCATAACATTCGAATACTAAATATTGCAACTCTTCCTGTTTCCAGTAGGAATCTGCGATACTACTCAGAAACATGATTAAAAAACAGACAGTGACAAAAATGATGGAAAGATTTAAGCACATTATCAAAGAGACAATGTAAAATCTGAAGACTTTAATTAACTGTAATGCAAAATTCTACCAAACCAGATCATTTATTTTTGTTGGTGTTGCAAGATGTGCATCCTCTTTTTTATTAAATTATTGTTTCCATGTCCTGCTGTGTTTTTTTTTTCTTTTTGTGTGTACAAGAGAGCTTCAAAAATCACATGTGATGTAGAAAATTCAGAAAATTGTATGAGGGCTAAATCAAGCCCAAAAAATAGGAACACACTTTAAAAAATAAGGCTATCCCAAATCAGGCCTGAAAATAAGAACATTCCTTCAAAATAGGGATAGTTGAGCTGTCTGATTGCAAGCTATTTAACATCTTCAGAAACAAAATCTCTAAGGCAGAGAATTCACTTTGACTGGGTGTGTGTATTTCTGTAGGCAGATGGTAGAAGGTAGGTTGGTATGTAGATGTTTATAAATATATTTATTTATGTCTTGCTTACCAGTTTCTTTCTTGGGTTGAAGTCCATTGTTGTGGAGGCTTGTGTAGAAAAGAACGATTTACAGAACATACAAAAACAATCATATAACATACATGTTCCTTCAGGTAAGCAATCCACCAAAATCCTGAAGACCAAAGTCCTGAGACCAAAATCTCGAAAGTTCAAAATACTGAAAACTCAAAATCCTGAAAACACACAGGATACCAACACTTACTATATTCCAGCACAAGTACATACAGAAACATATTACCCTTCAACTATATACAGGGAGGCAAGCCCCCTGCACCCCCACACCCTCTGCTACTTAAATATATCAAGTCCGATATTGCACTTCACTACACTAAGTGCAATCTTGGAGTTGATATATTTAAGTAGCAGGGAGTGTGTGGGTGCAGGCGGGCTTGCCCCCTGCTTATACTTGGAGAGCAGTAATATGGTTTGTATTTTATTTGTTTTTGTATGTACTTGAGCTGGAATATAGTAAGTCTTAGTATCCTGTGTGTTTTCAGGATTTTGAGTTTTCAGTATTTTGAACTTTCGAGATTTTGGTCTCAGGATTTTGGTCTTCGGGATTTTGGGCTTTCAGGATTCTGTAGCGCTCCCATACACACACACACACACACACACACACACACACACACACACACACACACACACACACACACATCTTGTAGGAAGTGTCTCTTTTACCTTATGTACTGTTAGCATAACATGAGTTTATAACATGGTCTGCATACTTGATAGAAAGATACAACTTTTCTTAAGTTTTGAAGATGACTTCCATTGTCCTTGGCAAGTGTAAACTGGATGGGGTTTCTTACCTGCTCTGTAACTTACTAATCCAATGTTTTTTTTTTTTTAGTGAGTCATGGCTAGCATGGTGTCTGTCTATACACTAGCAGAGATTCAAATTTTTTCATGCTTCTTATTTTTATCCACAAGTGTGTTGCCATAGAGTTAATAGATTTGAAGGTTTAGGAGGGGTGACACCCCATATAAAGGGAACAGTGCCCCCTGACACATTTTTTTTTTGCTTCAAGGAGACATGGTGGTTGAATGAGGAAGTACAGGAGAGTATACAGAGAAAGAGATTGGCAAAGAATAAGTGAGATTGTCAGAGAGATGAAGAAAGTAGACAGGAGTATAAGGAGATGAGGTGTATGGCAAAGAGAGAGATGGTGAAGGCTAAGGATAAGGCATATGAAGAGTTGTATGAAAGGTAGGACACTAAGGAGGGAGGCAAGGACCTGTACCGATTGGCTAGACAGAGGGGCCGAGCTAGAAAAGATGTGCAGCAGGTAAAGGTGATAAAGGATAATGAGGGAAACATACTCACACAAGTGAGGAGAGTGTATTGAGCAGATGCAAAGAGTACTTTGAGGGGTTGATGAATGAAGAGAATGAGTGGGATAGAAGGTTGGATGATGTGGGGATAGTGAATCATGAAGTGCAATGGATTAGCAAGGAGGAAGTAAGGATAGCTATGAAGAGGATGAAGAATGGAAAGGCTGTTGGTCCAGATGACATACCTGTGGAAGCATGGAGGTGTTTAGGTGAAATGGCAGTGGAGTTTTTAACCAGATTGTTTAATGAAATTTTGGAAAGTGAGAGGATGCCTGATGAATGGAGAAAAAGAGTTTTAGTACCAATTTTTAAGAATAAGGGTGATGTGCAGAGCTGTAGTGACTACAGAGGGATTAAATTGATCAGTCACAGCATGAAGTTATGAGAAAGAGTAGTGGAAGCTAGGTTAAGAAGGGACGTGATAATTAGTTATCAGCAGTATGGTTTCATGCCGGAAAAGAGCACTGCAGATGCGATGTTTGCTCTGAGAGTGTTGATGGAGAAGTACAGAGAAGGGTAGAAGTAGTTGCATTGTGTTTTTGTAGACTTAGAGAAAACATATGACAGGATGCCTAGAGAGGAGTTGTGGTATTGTATGAGGAAGTCAGGAGTGTCAGAAAAGTATGTAAGAGTGGTACAGGATATGTATAAGTGTAGTGTGACAGCGGTGAGGTCTGCAGTGGGAGTGATGGATGCGTTTAAGGTGGAGGTGGGATTACATCAAGGATCAGCTCTGAGCCCTTTCTTATTTGCAATGGTGATGGACAGGTTGACAAACGAGATCAGACAGGAGTCCCCATGGACTATGATGTTTACAGATGACATTGTGATCTGTAGTGAGAGTAGGGAACAGGTGGAGGAGACCCTGGAGAGATAGAGATACGCTCTAGAGAGAAGAGGAATGAAGGTCAGCAGGACTAAGACGTAATATATGTGTGTGAATGAGAGGGAGGCTAGAGGAATGGTGAGGATGCAAGGAGTAGAGGTGGTGAAGATGGATGAGTTTAAATACTTGGGATTAATAGTTCAGAGTAATGGTGAGTGTGGAAGAGAGGTGAAGAAGGGAGTACAGGCAGGATGGAGTGGGTGGAGAAGAGTGTCAGGAGTGATTTGTGACAGGCAAGTACCAGTAAGAGTGAAAGTGAAGGTCTACAAGAGGGTAGTGAGACCAGCTATGTTATATGGGCTGGAGACAATGGCATTGGCAAAAAGGCAGGAGTCAGAGCTGGACGTGGTAGAGTTAAAGATGTTAAGATTTGCACTGAGTGTGACGAGGGTGGATAGGATTAGGAATAAGTATATTAGAGGGTCAGCCCAGGTTGGAAGGTTTGGAGACAAAGCCAGAGAGGCAATATTACATTGGTTTGGACATGTGCTGAGGAGGGATGCTGAGTATATTGGGAAAAAGATGCTAAGGATGAAGCTATCAGGTAACAGGAAAAGAGGAAGGCCTAAGATAAGGTTTATGGATGTGGTGAGAGAGGACATGTAGGTGGTTGGTGTGACAGAGCAAGATGCAGAGAAAAGGAAGAAATGGAAACAGGTGATCCCCTGCGGCGACCCCTAATGGGAACAGCCGAAAGATGATGATGTATTAGGTTGAAGTTGAAGCCAGTTCTGTTTTGTTTGAAGCATTGATGCATTCAGACTTGATCAGACACGATAGAATCTTTGAAGAGACATATGGTTGTTTATTAGGAAAATGCAGTCAAATGAATAGAGGCAAACTGTCTATAAAACAGCAAAAATGTCTATCTTGTAGTAGTGTGCAATTTACAATTGCATTTCATTTGTTCAGTGAAGAATGAAAAGCAGAAAGTTTTGAAGTCTTACAGGCTATTAATGGGAACTATGAGATGTGGCACATACCAGATATAACCTAGCATCTGAATAATGGATCATTATAGGAGGTGCCATTTCTGCTTCTTTTTTAACAGGTGATTTATTGCTGATCTAAGATTTCCCAATGGATGTATCATTCTATGAAATTGTGATATGTTGGAGAAAGTGTGTGTGTGTGTGTGTGTGTGTGTGTGTGTGTGTGTGTGTGTGTGTGTGTGTGTGTGTGTGTGTGTGTGTGTGTGTGTGTGTGTGTGTGTGTGTGTCTTTTAACAAGAATTTAAAGAAAGAAATTACCTAGCTTTTTAATGATTACATCATTGATGAGTAGCATTGTTTAACTGATGATTTGTTCATCAAAAGAAAAGTCTCTTGAATTTCCCTCAAGTATATAATTTTAATAATATTAATGCATATACTAATGGTTGTAAGTGACAGATTGGTGAAACAGGTATTTTGTTGATTTTTGCTATGGAACAGCAGAATGCTTCTTTTGGAAATCAGAAGAAAAAAAAGAGTCTTGGAGTCATTCTTCTTTTATCCTAGGATATAAAAACCTATCTGGGACTTATTCGAACCAGTAGTTCTTGGCTGAACACAGTAGAGTTTTGTCATAAGCATACTGGATAGCTGTGAAATCCCTACTGTTGTCTAGCACTGTGTCCACATAAAGGTTGGAAAGGACAGGTCCAAAGATCAAACCTTGGGGAACTTCTTGTTGCTATTAACTTCTGACCCTGTCTGATTTAAAATATGGTGATTGTAACTTTTAAACCAACTAAGAGAGAATATTTTTGCCTGAGGGTAGGTAATCTGAGCAGTATGATTAATCATTCTGAGGAGATTGAGAGAAAGAATCTATGAACACCTATTTATTATCAGGTTGTGTTGTCTCTTGTAAAATATGTGCTCTGCACATCACTCTTATTCTTAAAAATCGGTACCAAAACACTTTTTCTCCACTCCTCCGGCATCCTCTGACTTTCCAAGATTTCATTAAACA
The DNA here is from genome assembly GCF_019279795.1 of Protopterus annectens. Taxonomy (NCBI): domain Eukaryota; kingdom Metazoa; phylum Chordata; order Ceratodontiformes; family Protopteridae; genus Protopterus; species Protopterus annectens. The sequence continues at coordinate 987,326,594 of NC_056739.1, read as the reverse complement.
ATCTGGTTAATAACTCCACTGCCATTTCACCTAAACACCTCCATGCTTCCATTGGGATGTCATCTGGGCCAACAGCCTTTCCATTCTTCATCCTCTTCATAGCTGTCCTTACTTCCTTCTTGCTAATCTGTTTCACTTCCTGATTCACTATCCCCACATCATCCAGTCTTCTCTCTCTCTTTTCTCTTCATTCATCAACCCCTCAAAGTACTCTTTCCATCTGCTCAACACACTCTCCTCACTTGTGAGTACATTTCCCTCACTATCCTTTACCACCCTTACCTGCTGCACATCTTTCCCAGCTCGGTCCCTCTATCTAGCCAATTGGTATAGGTCCTTTTCTCCCTCTTTAGTGTCTAGCCTTTCATACAACTCTCCATATGCCTTATCCTTCGCCACCTTTCTCTTTGCCATGCTCATCTCTTTATACTCCTGTCTATTTTCTTCATCTCTCTGACAATCCCACTTCTTCTTCACCAGCCTCTTCCTCTGTATACTCTCTTGTACTTCCTCATTCAACCACCAGGTCTCCTTGTCCTCCTTCCTCTGTCCAGATATCA